>NC_080436.1:19276801-19359301 GCF_028018845.1 Melospiza georgiana | reverse complement strand
GGGTAGGGGGGTGTTGTTCACTATTAAACACATACATAATGAAAAATACATGCCTCTTTTATCTGTGGACATATCACAGAATTTGGCCTGAGATGGAGTCCATTTTCAAAAATAAAATTAAAGCTGATTTTAGCCAGCTCTTCAGAAAATTAAAGTCCAAAGCACACCAACAGTCATAAGACATTTATTACTCAAATGCAGCTGAAAGGACATTACCCCAACAAACCATGTTTTGGAAGATGTACAGACACACCTTCCTTAGCCAGTCCTGGGTAACCAGGCATTGGTAGAGCCATGACATAAGGTTTCTCAAGCCTGCTGCCCAAGCAACGTTTTTCCATCTCAGCTATTATGCCACTGGTGGAAATTAGAGTGGCAGCAGCATCCTTGAACTGAAGAGTACGTTTCTGAAAGCCACAATACCTGGAGGACCTTCCCTTTAGCCCTGGTGTGGCAGCACCTGAAGAGAGCAACAGCCAGACACCGCACATCTGTCCTGGACACACCTGACCAGGGGTGGGAGCAGCACCTGTGCCAGGATCTTACAAGCACTAAGCCAAGTTTGCAGTGCAGCAGTACTGGCTCAGGGGGAAATCTCAGAGCTCTAACCAGAATACACTATTCCAAATACATAGCTGGATGCTCCACTGTGAATATGAACTTAGAGCTATTTAACACTTCATAAACATGCAATTTTATATCCTATTTGATTTCCTGTATTTTTATCAAGCTACCTTCTAAGCCCAAAAGCAAAGATAATGGAGAATCAGCATTATTTTCTCCAAGGAAGGGCAAAAGACAACAAAATATGTTCTTACACATTTGGTGTGCATATTTTTGGGAGTTATACAACTTAAGTTCTGCAAGGCAATTTTCTCAACTTTCACTGACAAACAAATCTGATCTGAAAAATCTTACATCAGCAGGGTTGGTTTGCAGATGTTATTTGTGCCATTTATTTATCAAAAATAACTAGAAAATGTTTTTAAAACATCATTCCAGACTGTACAAATAGGAATGTGACATGGGCTGTCTGTTTTACTTATACTGTTTTACTGCTTCGTATTCTGAGCAAACAGAGAGGCTATTTTCCCCAGGGGTTCAGGAGGGCATACTATTTCATTTCTTCAGAAAATTGTTTCTCTGGATTTCAATCTTTTTAGCTAGATATGACAAAATATAATATCAAGAACACTTATGCTTTTTATCAGCTCTATTTTCAAAGCATAAATAATAGATCAGTATATATTTAAGTCAGGTGACCAAGTCTTATTTCTGAAATCAAATAAGCATTTTGCAATTTTTAAATGATGCTGTACATTTTCACTACAGCATCATTATGCCTTTAAAATGCTTTCAAAAGACTAATTTATAAGCATGAAGTGAATTTGAAGATATTTCACTAGTGTTAATAATACCTCACTCAGGTAGCATTCAATTTTCTGAATTCCTGGGTTAATGAGGCAAATAAATCAAAATTAAATTGGCCTAGGGAAAAAA
Source organism: Melospiza georgiana (assembly GCF_028018845.1). NCBI lineage: Eukaryota > Metazoa > Chordata > Aves > Passeriformes > Passerellidae > Melospiza > Melospiza georgiana. The sequence goes on along the minus strand of NC_080436.1, from coordinate 19,357,801 downwards.
AAATCAAACAAAATTGCATCTATTACGTTATACATTCTGAGACTCCTTCAGCACGGTTCACAATGGCAAACAATATTCCAGCTCTCAGAATCATTACACTTACTCAGAATCAGAGATTAATCTCACAATCTGAGATTTAAAATCAAATAGATCAGACTTCATGACTAGACAAACATAATGCCTTATTATGATGTATCAGGAGTATTCACAAGATGTTGTGCACAGTCTTAGCCAAGTACTTTCCATTAAGTGTCCATAATTTCAGCTGCCTACCATTTCTTCAATAATTCAACCAATTCCTTCCAGGGGGATTTTACCATTGCAACCTGCTAGGTCTTTTCTTTTAAGATAAGCCTTAAAAAGAAAATACATTCTGCAACCAGGCTATCATTCACCATTTTTAAAAAGCTCCAAAATCACATGCATCTAGGCAAATAGCTGAAACAAACAAAAATCCTAGCATTTCTGAAAAATAAATACTCCTAGTCATACTGCTATAGTATGAAACATGGAAAAAATATTACCTTCACCCCTTTCTCTAAAATATGAAAGGAAATATTTTATAGATACTACCAAAAAGATCCTACTGTTGGGCAATACCAGTGTTGTCAGCTCTTTTTTAAAAAGTGGTTAATAATATACAATATAGAAAACTAAAGAAGCCAGAGTTGTTACCAGAAATAATAAACTCAGAATGAGCAAATAACAATCAACAAATAACAACATGCAAAGAGTAGTTGCCATTGTTATCCCCTTATTACTTGTAGTCAAGTAACAAATTCACTTCTCTACCCAGAGTCACCTACCTGCACAAGGGCAGCCTTTCAGCCTAAGGGACTTTCTACAAACATGGAGCCCCAGCTACAAAACAAACTTCCCCACTGAGCTGTCATCACCTGCTAAGTCAACAGCATAGACCCAAGATTCCATATATACACAGTATTTACATTTTTAATGGAAAACACTGCAGAAAAGTGGACTGGGTGGTTTTTTCCCAAAGTAAGTTACTACTGGCTGTTAACATTTAAAATTTAATGGCAGTAAAAAAACAACTCTACATTTTTGCATATTTTAAAGGAATTAAGGGCCCAAGTGCCCTTGGCACAGGGCAAAGGCAACAAGAAACAAAGCAAAACCACGGTTGCACATTGCCCCCAGGTAGCACCTTCCTTGTGGCTTTGCAAAACAATTTGTATGGTCAAGAGCTTGCTTAGGAGCAAGTTATATGGTGATCTAATAAATTTGTTTTGATTTTACTCCCTGGGGACAAACAACACCACAATAGCTACTTGCTAGAAAATAGTGAGCAAAAAAAAGACACCCTTCCTTCCATTGCATTAGAAAAGCTTTCAGTTTTACCAATCTATAACAGTACACACGTGCAGCAAGTGAGCAGCCTCCACAGGCAGGAATTAAAAGACAAAGCCAGCCTAGCAAAAGCCCCCTCTGCTCATGGTAGGTTTGGAAGGGAGTGGCTCCTTTCAGTCCCTATTCCACATCAGCCTGCCTCCTGTGCCCCAGAATGACCAACTGGTTTTGGGGACTAGGGGTGTACATTTTTGACAGTTTAAAGAATGCCATTCCAAAAGGTGTTGATATCACCTCAATATAGAACAAAATAAGCACTTCCCCAGCTCCTGAATTAAAGTTCAGTGCCTAACTTCAGCATGCCAACACCCCTCAGTGCTTGGCTGCTGAGGAGACAGGTATTTTACAAGAACATGAAGTCCTACTTCAAATTATCCCTTTGAGTTTAGGTTGTGACAGACAAACTGACAGTCACCATCCAATGGTTATTCAATTGCTTGCCCAGAATGACACAGTAATTTTATTCTGATTCTTAGCTCACAGAACAGAAGCCACAACTGCTATCAGTCCTCTCAAGGCCTTATGCTCTTTGGCAAGGAGTAATGATTTGTGTTTTTATAGCACTACCAGGTAGTGCTTGTGCACTATCATTATCCAAATAATTTATAACAACAAGTGAGAAAGAACATCTGGAAATAAACCAAACGCATCCTGATCTGCTCAGAAAAAAAGATGAAACATTGCTGGGGCACCTAAAAACAGCCTCTTAAATCAGTATGTGATGCACGTCTGAGATGCTCTGATGTTCTGAAAGGCACCTAAAAGCATGTAAACTTGCATTATTACCATGCACATAACCAACTCGTGAGCATTATCATGGGAGCAACATGAACACAGTGACATGTCAACTGCCTGCAGGATCAGGCTTTGGCCATAAATTAGAATATGAAATTTAGATTACATTAGAACACAACAAAAATGTTTAAAGAAACTCTTTCAGAAAATAAAAGTATTTTAAAAGCCAATGGCACCAGGCTTCTTTCTACCACTAAAACAATGATAATTTAAAAGCCAAGATTCATTTGAAAACATTTACCTGTAAATCAGAAAGTCCCCAGAGATTAATTTCTGCACTTATGCTATTTGCAAAAAATATTTAACTTAAAGGCATTCCTTTTCTCCTGAAATAATTGCATGCAAGATGAGAACTAAAACACAATCTGAAGTGTAGTAAAGGTAATTGCTGCACTTACTGCTCGTGTCATGTTGATGTATTACTACGTATCAAAGGTCACAGTTCTGTACTCATACATTATCAAATTTGAAAGAGCAATATTCGAATCTGACCAACCTTTAAACTGCCTGGAATCTGTGTGAAAATGGATGCAGGTTAACTTGGATTTAAAAAAAAAAATGAACCCATGTTTTGGAAGGGGTCAATCAAGCCAGACTGACAGGGTTACATGTCACTTCTGTGCCTCTAATACCCTCTTAGATTATCAATGAGGTGCAGTACACTGATCACAAGCTAAAGCAGCTGTGCTAATGAAAATGAAACAGTCTGAAAAAACTAGGTAATACAGGCCTGTGACACAGGGCAGTACCTTGTGGACAATAATGGAGGAATAAGGACATAAATCACCATTTAGATACAATAAAAGCTGCAATACCCACCCTGAAACGTCTATGGAATCGTGGGCCAAAGTCAGCACCTTCACAACTCCACAATTCTCTCTGAAGCTGCCACATATTTTCAATCCTGAGTCAAGGCAGGTTTTCCTGCCTCTACCTCAGCACACACAAAATTTTGCAGCCCTGTGCCATGCTGACCTTTGAGGGTGGAGAGCTGGCTGCTCATGCCATGAGCCAGGAGTTCTCACAATTGGCTGTAGCACAGACAAATGGGTCCTATCAGAAACTACTCAACCTTGAACAACTTTCTTCTCCTACATATGCCAGTCCAACCGGGGGACAGAGGCTGCATTAAAGAGGCAGGGGCTCCCTCATCCTTGTTTGGTAACATATGATGTCCTCAAAAATATCCAGGTAACTACAAAACTCAAGTTGATTAAGTACAGACAGCACAGAAGGAACTATTAAACAGAATTATCACCTCAAATCATCAATTAAGCTCAGGCAAATAAATAGCTTTTTCATGATCAGTTTTTTCCTCAAGAAGTTAGATACACAGCAAAGACAGCATATGTTCAAATAACAAACTGCAATTTCATTTGATATGCTTTAAAATTTGCTTCATTTGGTAAAACAGTAAGTTTCAAAAGGGGAGCACAAGTTCAAATATTTTCTCAATTACAAGCAGAAAAGCTAAGACAGACATTTCAGGAAGTCTCTTAGAGCCTAAGAATTCACACTAATTAATGTTTTTGCCATTGATTTTAATGGAATTTCAGCTGCAGGTGATGTATAGTCAAGGCTACATCTAGGATTAGAATGATTAAAGATAATATTTCTGATTAAAGATAATATTTATAGTACATAAACAAGCATACCCTTTACTAATGCAACAAGGCTATCACAACAATAGCATCTATAAATATACAGGTACTCCTGTTTAAATAAAAGCTCACTATACAAAAAATGCAAGTACAAACATTCCTAAAGAAATAACTTTCACATTTTCTTTAAAACACAATTCAAAACAGTTTTCTTAAAAAGGAATTTTCTTGGTGATTTTGTAAAATGTTTTTGAGTGTTGAACAAGTCAAAAATTAAGTTTCATCAACTGAGCAGAACTCCTTGAAGTGATGCAAGGAATTAGAGAGCAGACCACTTGAGAAGAGCTGGAAGGTCTTTGTTGCTTGAGTTTTCTACAAATCCAGCTTCTCCATTTTCATTGCGGCAGCAAAATGGAGAGAGAAAGAGAGAAAGAATGATTATTTCAATATAAGTTTACAAATTTAGAGATGACTTTGAATTTACAAATTGAACACCCAAAATTGTCAGCTCTCCAGTATCTGCACCCCTTATTTTCTCCTATATCTGATTATCTTGGGATTTTGCTGCATGTATTCTTCTCTGGCGGTTGCAATCTCCCTTTTGCAAATTATTTTTGTCACACAACAGAAGGAGAATACATGATTTCACAGTGGCAAAGGCTTATGAAGGCTTTCAGGTGCTCCTGAAAAACATTAGTAATTGTTCACTGAAAATCCTGGCAGTACAGTCCTAGGTACCTACAGTGGCAGTCCTGAAATGGATTTATTCCCACAGTGACTACCGTGAGAAATAACCACTATTACAAGACTTGGTCACGACATCCCCTTCTACCCAAAAATTTAAGTCATGATCAAATTGATTTTATGCAACCTTGAAAGTCATATTATGATACAGTGCTTTAGATTTTTCACTGTTGCAAAGTTAAATAATCTACTGACAATCTTCCAAGTGTTTGCTTTAATCTCAAAACCCCATGGTTTGGGAACAAATTATTGTATAATCAATACATTTCATTTTAAAGCTCTTCTCACTATCCTGCCTATCATATACCTCTCTAGGTCTTATTCTTCATAGAATCACAGAATCGTTATTCTTGCAGAGAAAAGATTGAATGTGACCTGACGAGACCCCAGAGAGGCCCACAAATCAAAAGCAATGGTGAAGTCAAATTCCTTGAGACTCGCAATCTTAAGGGACAACTCCATTTCTTATTTTTTTAAAAGCTGGGGGGTAGCAGTTGCCATTGTTAAACACCATTGGAACTTATCCTATTTAGATAATGTTTTGTAAACAAATCTCTAGTAAAAACCCAACGCTAGAATTCCCATCTACTCAGGATGCCATCCTTCTATACAAAGGCCAAGAATCCAAAGCAGGAAGTGCACTGAATTTCAGACTACCAGACAAGCTCAACTAGGACACATTTCTGATGGAAGTTTACAGTCTGTCCTCTGACAGAAACATTGGTGCATGACTATACACCAGGATCTGGAGCCAGTCAACCCCACCAGCTATAATTCCTTGCCTTCAACACCTTCCACAAACCTGAGACATATGAATTCCACCTAAAGACCACACCATGGAAGAGAGGAGCACTGCCAAAGACCAGTAATCATTTCACAAACATTTTCCTGTCAGTGAATCAAAACTTTCTGACAGCCACCAAAAATCTCTGTCACCCATATACTGCCATTATACACATTCTTAAGCAATTATAAGAAATCAAATGCCATCAATCAAACACAATCCACTAGTCATGGAGCAATCTTTTATTGCCCTCTCATTTTAAATCTAATCCCTCCTGCAAGGCTATTTGCCCAAATTATTAGGAACTTTCAAACTTCCAGTGTTTATTCCTGGAAAACTTACTCTCCTCCTAATGTCTATGCACTTGATGTATCTGCAGCCTTTTTTTAAATTAGCCAGTATTAAGGATATGATTTCTGTACAGTCTCCTTCAGAGGCTCACTAGACCAGAATTCTGGACAGGGTTGCATTTTACCAATTCTAGAAGGGAACTGAAACATGAGATGCTGACATCTGAGGAATTAACTTTCAACCACATGACTGGACAGGAAAGAACCTCTTAAGAGAGATTAAGGGAAAAAAAAAACAAACTAAACCAAAAACAGTCTGTTAGACATGGAAGGAAATGAAGGCCTAAAGATTTTGCTTGAGAACGCTCAGGGAACTGGTCAAATTATTATTTGCCAAAGAAACAAAATTAATCTTCAAGGTTTTTGTTCTAGTGCAACATTCACAGACAGGACATTCCTTACCCCACCAACAGTTTTCCTCATTGTAGAATACCTAACAAAATCTCATTCCAGTAGCAAAGTAAATAAGGAGAAGTAACTTATTTACTAAGGAGAAGTAAGCTTATTTAAAACTTTCTTTACATTCAGTACTCCTGTACTGAACGTGTTTAGACTTAAAAAGCCTTTAATTTTTGTAAAGTTTTTTAATAGCAGACTTAGCTACTGAATAATGAAAGTTTCCCCAAGTCTTCTCACTCCTCCAGCACCACAAAACCACAAGCGCACAAATATTCAGTTCAGAACCATATACCAACAAAGAAGTGTTTCTCCCTAGCCTTTGAAGGTTTAAAAAATTCCTAAGTCTCTCATAATAGCTAGACAGCTTTTTTCTACCAAGTTATTGTCATATGCTTATTCTGGAATTAATTCTAAAAAGCAAACAAAATTCTCTAATAAGATTCCTTGTCAATTCCATCCTTATTATTTCTGACATAAGAACACGATAGTAACCTGAGTTGTGTATTGCCATGTGGTAACAGCTAAATCCTACCACATTTTCTGAAAAAAATCTCTTTAAGCTCATCTTTCTTATCTCTTGATTAAGACTTGGTTCTAAAAGAAAAAAAAACACTATCCCTTCTCTCCCCCGTTTCACTCCATTATTAAGTCCTTCCATTGGCTTCTACTCATGCAACACATGGGGTTCAATCTTCTTAACCTCAAGGCAACCATACCCACCCTTAGTTACTTGCTTTTGATATTATCTATTCCATTCCTAAACCATCAACTTTTGCATTACCTTCATTTTCCATTCCTTGGGAGCGTCTCTTTCCTGCATGGAGGCTAAACAGATTTCTTGAGAAATCACCATACCAAGAATCCACCTAATGTTTTAATTCAAATTGTCCAAGGAAAATCAATTGTGTTCTCCTTTAGAAAAAGTATTAGAATTCAAAATACTATTGCCTTTTTTAACTCACTTCTAAAGTAAAATGTAAATCTGACTGCCTCATTTCAATTTATTTTGAAATAGAACACTCATTTGTCTTTTGTGACGGTTTTTACACAGCCAAGATAACTCCTCCCCAGTTTATAAACTATAAGTGAATAAAGGATATTTCTACAGTTATTCACAATATTCCAGTCAATAAAAACACTACAGCAACAAGTTTGCTAAGTATTACTTCACTAGCCCACTCACAATTTTGCTTTTCATCCTCGCCACAGAAGGGGGCTCCTATGACATTGTAGAAGCCTAGTCGTGTGAGAAATCTCAGTACTTCTGAAAAAATTGAGGTATGAGTACATGCCAAGAAGTCAGAAGACAACAAAATATGGAACCACAGTATTTCTTTAATTTATTTCCCTCTACTTTCTTACATTTCCTCATGCTTAAGAGTCAAACTGCAGCTGGATTAAATACAACAATTGCTGTATTTTTTTTGACTACACACTCCTACTTGCAAGGTTTTTTTGGTGTTACAGAGACACGACTAAGTGTGGTTACTGCTGTTCATTTACAGCTATTTTTTGATTCAATTCCTCTTGGACAGGTGCCTTTTACTATTGCCACAGTTACAGTACACAGAAGCCAAGAAGCAACTGCTGCAGAAACAGAATCCTCTTCCCTTATTGGTATCAGGACTGGGCACCCACACTTGGCAGGAGTAACATGTGAATGCTTACTGTAAAATGAGAACAGCTCAGTCCATAATGGTCATATGTATCATGAGCCTGAATTCACCCACTGATTAACCCTGTGCCCTCATTTACTAGAGGGCTTTAAATCCCTGAAAAATTAGAAAGTTAAAAATAGATTTTTTTCTCTACCAAAATTCTAGGACATCCTTTACATAATCTTCAAGCCTTCTGAAGCAGGTAATGGAAATGACTGCTCATACACTTTTTTTAAAGTATGAAAGTATTTTAGGACAATTCTATCATGCACTTAAAACAGAGCTAAATCTTCCTGTGTTCAAAGGTTGTAGGTATTTTTAGGTCACAAAGCAGGTTTTCCACACTCTAAAAAGTACTTGTTTTCACAACAGGTTGACTGTCTCTACTTGATATATTTAATATATTCAGTCATATATTAAACAAAAAGTACCAATCACTTCTGTGGAAAGTTTCTCATGTCACATTTAAGAATCTTGGGAGAAATAATTCCCCATCCCAACCTCTCCAAATACTAGGGCTCCTTTTTCACAAAAAAAGTTCATATTCCCAAAATTCTAAAAACATCAGTTTCTTTGGCAAAAGCAGGACATGTGAAAATATACGTGTTCCAGGCTAAAACATTTTTAATATGTAGGTCCAATATGAAGCTTTCTCAGTCAATTCTATAGAGATTTACATGCATTATAGCTCAGCCACTGCTTGTCAGTGGAAAGGAGCTGAAATTACTCTACAAAAGATCAGACACTTCAGATGCACATTTTTAAAAGGAAGTAATATCTGTGCCTAGAGTAACCTTAAGTTCTGAACTGACAGTAATTCATGCCTTCATCTCCCATATGATGGAACAGGATATCAAATTTTACTTCTTTTTAGCACTCATAATGTAAGTATACCAAACAATTTACTGTGCTGAATTACTCACATGGTCTGTGATTTGTTTTCTCTCCAAAGAAATAAGCCTTTAAGCAGATAAATCAGCGAGGCACAAAATGCAGTGTAGAGATTAGCAACTTACAAAAAAATAAGTAAGCTTTGCCACCTTTCAGGCAAAATTGTTTCCATTTAAAATAAATTGTGTTATCTAAAATATATTCTCTCAAGGTATTAAAACATTAATTCCCCTATCACTTCGTGCCCCGTACTTTTCTCATACTGTAAGACATGTCCTGAAAAGGGACTGTTTTATTTGTATTCCCAACTAAGACAGTCACACATAAAATGTCTATTTGCTAATTGTTCATGTAAATAGAGACAAACACCTATGAGTACTCCTTTAATTACATGCCTACATTCTGTCTATTAAGACTGCTAAATAAAATATTAACTGTAATTAATATAGTGAAACAGAAAAAAATTCTTCCTTAATCTAAGCACAGACCACACTTGCTTCTGACTGATGAGAGGCTGAGCTTCTAAACTATCCCCAAAGAATCAGAACATAAAGCATGCAGTTGAGAAAGAAAATTAATTGCTGTTGTTCATGTAATAATTATGTCTTGTATAAAGACATGGATACTAAGGTCACATTGAGAAACATGCTTTTCTTGTAGAGGACTCTCAAACTACTAAGATTGAGGGGTTTTATTATCTTTACAGTGTAAAAACCATTTCTCTTTGGAACCAAGGCATTGGATTAAAAATGGTTTTGAAATTTGCCTCTCCCTGTAGCGAGGTACACAACATTGTACAAAATAAAACTTTTATCGAAAATATTACTAAATCGACCAAGTCACATATGTTCAGCATTTATTTCTAAAAAAATCTGATTGACTTAGGTACCTCACAGACACCAGAAAACTTCCAATCCAGGATCCCAGCTGTTACATTTAACAGGAAATGTGTAACAAATGTCCTTATCTTAAAAAGCAATGCAATTTAAAAAATTACATTTTCAGTAATCCAGCAGCAAATATTCATTGCAACTGTAACATTAAATAGCATCAACTATCTCTAGGTACAGTTAGAAAAGCCTTTTGGCAAATGCACATGCACTTCCCCTTTTCATCAGGGATCTATTTCTATCCTGTCAAAGCCACCTCAGCTACAAATAGACATGCTCCTTTTAAGGTGGCACATTCCTTCTGAACTTGCACAAAGTAACTGTAGATTAGCTGCATACAGCAGAACATTAATTCTATTCAGTTTTAGGAATCACAAAGCAAGTATTGCTGCTAGATGTCTTTATTTTCCTTTAACAAAATACACAAAGGCACAAAATTCACTTATATCTTGTCATTATAGTACAGGTATAAATAGTGCTTTGTATTCAAGTACAATCAAGTGCAGAGACTTCTTATATTTCATGTAAACACAAAACAGTTTTGCACGTAGGTGCCTCTGGTTCATCTGCAACGCAAACACCAAAGGAGATGCCATTTATCCAAGTGCCATTTAACTGAATTCTGTCAAGAAGTTAGACAATGAATAATATTAACACCACTGCATTGACACTTCCATATACTTAAGTCAAATGTTGGATGACACTGTAGCTTGTAAACATCTGTGTATTAAACGTGTACTCAATCCATTTGAACAGGGCAGCATTAAAAAGCATCTTAAGTTCACTAGACCAAACCTAGTAGGTCAATTGCCATCATTAATTGCTCTTAATGTGTGACAGTTAAAGAGATGTCAAATTGTAAGTCACCCTTAGCAAGTTTGTACTTTGAAGTTTTTAAATATGCAAACTGAACAAGGGCTACAACTGTTAGACTTCAACCAACTACACATTCTATGTGTTAACTTAAAGAGACATGCTGAATTTACAATACCCACTCTACACGTAGCTTTGACACACTGTGGCAGTTGAGGCAGTTTAAGCCCAAGCAAGATTTTTAAGTTGTACCATTAAAAAAAGCTCACCTGAATAGTAACAACAGGCATGAACAAAGCTAAAAACTAGCTAGAGAAGGCACTTGAGTATTTTATTCTGCTTTTATTAAAGATTCTTCACTTTGTTCAGCTGAAGTATACTCTGAAATAGCCTCTTCAGTTGTTGAAATGTTTTCTGCTTCTTTTTTGACTTCTTCAGCTAGCTTATCATTTAGATGCTCAGAACTTGGTGCTTTATCATCTGTGTCATTTGTCTCAACGAGCTGGGCCCCATCATCTTCAGAGTCTGTGAAAAGAAAAATGACAAAATAGCCATTTGCAGAAATTAAGAGGCAGCTAATATTATTAAAAAGAAATTAAACATTCTGCAATTGCATACAGGTTTTGACTAGTAACTGCATGACATTCTCAAGCCATAAAAGCTTTGGTTTTTCTAAGATGGTCACATGTAAAACAATTAAAATTTAAGGGAAAAAATACTATGGAAAAGAGCTTAGCTGTCACTAAGGTATTACTTGCATATGTTCATCCTCAATAGAAGCCTTCTAAACTTGTTTACTAAAGTGAGATGTTAAAAAAACTATGGCAATTCAGTTTCTTTGTCTTTGCTAATGTATTTCACCAGCTGTTGAACTTTTTTTTATAATAGTTCAATCTGTACACAAACTAAAACATTCTTCTTGATTGAAATTACTTTAAACATAAGGAGTCTGATAATCCGGGCGAAAAAAACCAAATATATCAAACCAGCAAATGAAAATTATTGCATATTCTGTCTTCCCTGGGGTAGCATAGGATGGTTGCACAGGAGTGAGTATACTTACTCTTCATCTAGGGTGGGAATTTCTTTGATAACCAGCATATTTTTAAAATCAAAAACATTTATTCTAAGTACTGCCTCTAAAGAAGTATGTTCTAGCTTCCCAGCAAGACTTCAGTAGCATAAGAAAAGAGTCATATTTTGAAATAAGCTTAAGCACTGAAAAACTGAATGTAGTGTTGCACTGAATGACACAAAGGCACTGTGGAATGGTATTGCTGATGGCAGTTGATTTATTGACCAGTATTACTCAGTACTATGCAGTACCAATACATACTGTGAAGGGGAACAGTGTGCAAAATTGAAAGTTACAGCTCAAAAATGTTAGCCTTATCAAATGTTTCTAATTCCATAGAGTGGTTTGGGTTAGAAGCAGCCTTAAAGATCAATCTGATTCCAACCTTCCCCTAGACCAAGTTGCTCAAAGCCCCATCCTTCCAGGGATGGGGCAGCCACAGCTTCTCTGGGCAGCCTGTTACAGGGTCTCATCCCTCTTCCAAGTGAAAAATTCCTTCCCAATACCTCATCTAAAGCTACTCTTTCAGTTCCTATCCCTTCTGCCTTGTCCTATCACTACATGCCCTTGGATCATGTCCCTCTCCAGCTTTCTTGAGGCCCCTCTAGATCCTGGAAGGTGCTCTAAGGTCTCCCCAAAGCCTTCTCTTCTCCAGGCTGCACAGCTCCAACCCTCTCAGCCTGTCATCACAGGACAGGTGCTCCAGCCCTCTGACCCTGTTTGTGGCCCTCCTCCAGACTTGCTCCAAAAGGAGAATGTCCTTCTTATGCCAGGGGCCTGTTGTGGTTTAAGCCAGCCTGCAACTGGGTTGCAGACCGGACACTTGCTTACTCCCCACCCACCCTCCTGCCACCCTGGTGGGATGGGAAGGAGAATAACAGTAGAAGTTAAACCCCTAGGTTAAAATCAGAATAGCCTAATAATGAAGAGAAAGGGAAAAAAATTAAACATATGTGATGCCAAATACAATGGCAGGACACAGCTGGCTTTCTGGGCTGCAATCACACATTGCCAGGTCATGCTGGGATTCTTGCCAACCAACATCCTCACATCCTTCTCCTCAGGGCTGCTCTCCATTCTCTGCTCAGCCTGTACTTGGGCTTGGGATTGCCTTGATCCAGATACAGCACCTTAGACATGGCCTTGTTGAACTTCATGAGGTTCACAGTCCCACCTCCCCAGCCTCTCAAGGTCCTTTTGGATGGAATCCCTGCCTGCACCACACAGCTCAGCATCATCAGCAAATCTGCTGAAGTGTGCTAAGCCCACTGTCCATGTTCCTGACAAAGACATCAAGCAGCACTGGTCCCAATACCAACTTCTCAGGAAAACAAGTGTCAGTCAAATGCCACATGTTCATGTTGATCAGAACATGTAGGGTAGAAGTCTGAAAGTAATCAGACTGCCTCAGGCTGATACAGAATTCAAGCAGAGCTGAAAGTTTTAGAACTATTGCTCTGGCTTCTTGGCCCATGACTGAGAAGAAGAGCTGTTGCACACCCCTGTCCAGCAGACCTTGTACAAAAGCCATCTGTCACCAAGAACTGAAGACCTCTCTTTCCACACAAACCTCGACCTAGCTAGTTCCAGGCTTCATTTCAGACTGCTCAGAGCAGCCCAGCTTCTCCATCGTTTTCTCAGACTGGATCTTTCATTTTAGCAAGTCTGTAGCTGACTCACCTCCTGATTCTTTCCCTGCTGTCTCAACCACAGGCTGCTAAACACCTGCCCTGGCTTCTTCTTACAAAATTTTTCAACCCTCCTATTTCTGCCCAAGCAAATTAATGTTCCCAGTTATTTTCCAAGCCATCCCACTCTCTTCTCCTGCTCCTTAATTTCCATCTTGATCCCATCTCTGTCTGTACTCAATCTTTATCTCCCAACTGTCAGTTTTCTTTCTGTCTCATCTCTGCATTTTTTCTTCTGCCTCGAATTCTATGAATAAGTTTGTGCATTTTCCTGCTCCAATCCCTCCACACTTGAGTTACATTCCTTTATTGCTGGTCTTCAGGCTTGAGTCAAAAAAAGTAAAGAGATTGTTTGCTCAGTCTGATCAGAAGGATGCTAAGCATTTATAACATCTTTGATGTAAAACCCAGGGACAATCACAGCTATCAGCAAAGCTTCTAATGGAAAGGAGAAAACCTGAAGAAATGCATATTCTAACTATAATCAAAAGAACATGAAAGTGCTCTCATTTTTATATTCTACTAAAAGGTATGGAGACACTGCTTATTTAAACAAAAATTGTCAGGTATTGTATGAATTTTCCTTTCAGTATGTTCTTGGGCAAACTAATTGAAACTCTTGAAACTCTACAGAATTTATAGTAATACAAATTTGCATGAAAATTTTTGGTCTTATAATGCAGTCTGAGAAAGTTACAAGAAACTAAAGAGCAGGTCCCTTAAATGAGCAGCCAGGGCATTCAGAGTAAGTGATGCTAACTCCAACCACAAACATGATCAGTCTCATTAAAAATATATAGTGATTCCATTTTAAATACACCAATTACTGGAAAGCTTGCCTAAAGTCAACCTGATTTAAATAGTGCATGAATAAAATCTTTGTAAGAGCAGCAGCCAACAAGTGAAAGTTCTGACAATAAACTTTAAAAGATGACAAAAGAAAATTTAAGTGTTCTTGATGAGGAATACTTAATCATTTAACCACAGAATGTAGCTTCACCCACATGATCTTAACAGAAAACACAGCCCTACACTTGCTGCATATTTAAGAGCTGCAACAATGCAACCTTAAAAACCTGCTTCTGGCTACAGCAGCTTTTACTCCCAACACTCCTGCTTAGTGCTTAGTACTCAGAAAGCACATGCACATCACACTGTAAGAAGTCAGCCACCCCTGCTCTTGTTGCAGAGAGTATTTCAATGAGTAACCAGTGAAATCATAATACTGAATCACTATTAAATTAACTAGAAAATGCCTATTAAGTGGGAATTCATAAAAATAGCGTAAGAGCTCTAAAATAAAGCTGCTTGTGCTTTCAAGCAGCTTTGGGACAAGTATTCTTCACTACTACAGCTCCCCTTTAAGATAGATTTCTACATAGTGCTACATGTCTGAGCACTTTTAAAGAACACGTGTCTCACAGTAATCTGTTAGTGGCTGTGGTGTCACAGAAAGCTATTGTGAAGCCTTTGAAACAAGTCAGAGAATACATCCTACCAAAAAGGCAACTTCTGTTGTTCAGCAAAACTGAGCTATGGTTGACTGGAAACATAATACATTTTTAAATCAAAAGAATTTGTTTACAAGTTATTAAAGTCAAGGTGAGCTGATTTAAGTCTGCTTGAGAAATCGAGTTCTAGACATATTAGTCCTTTGTCTTCCATCAGTTTTATTGCTAGAAAAGGTTTCTGCAACACTTGCCCAAAGCCAAGCTCCATTTATGGTAGAACTCACGATGAGCACACACTTGAAATGTCATTATTTCTGGCACAGATCATTATTGTGACCCCTTCAGTTGAACAAGCAAAGTTTCTGCACCTGCCTTTATAATGGAAACCCTTTCAAACATACTAGCAGTTGCTGTATTCCAAGAATCCTTACAAGTGACAGTATTAAGTAATCATAAAAATATTTGAGCAAGATGACCAAGGAATTCCATACAAATCTAGAGATATCACATAAAGTAGTCCATGAAGTGTTTCACCACTGTGGTGAAGTCTGAAGTTCAAATCTTCATCTAATGAAGACCTCTAAATATCAGCACCAGACATTCAACACAAAAGACTGATGCAGTAATTTTTTTTCAAAATACTGTGAAATGCTAAACCTGAACCAAAAACAGCATAACAGTACTAAATAAAGGCAAGACAAAATTAATCCAGAGGCTAAAAGTGTTTCCTGTTGGCTCTTTCAATATGATCCAAACATTGATACATTTAAGATAAGAACATGAGAGAACCAACCAGCCTTTGATGGGAGGAGGAGGGGATCAAAACCAAACCATTTATGGGAAAGGTAAGAAAAGAGCTGAAGTTTATTGCTTCACTCTGGTACTTAAATTTCCTAAATTAATCTGCTGAATAAGGAAGCATGATGCTTGTGCCAGTAATCTGCACCAGACTGACAGCTGATGACTCCATTTTCCAGAGGTTTAAAACAAAATTCCCAAGTTCAGTGCCAATGGCACTCTCCATAAGCTTCTTCTTCAGATCTCTTACCCACAGGAGTTGCATGTAACATGCCTGTCACTACATGAGCACACAACTGGAAAAAAGATTCAGCTTCATGCTCTACCCATTAGCTAAAGTAGCTGACTGGTAAAAAATATTTATAGCATTTCTTGATCACATTATTTTGCCGTTTCCTTGAGCTACACAGCTATGGTATAAATGAATTACAGATAAGAGTTGTAGTCCCCTGTGTTGCCAGTATTGTGGTGAAGTTGGTTTCCTGATGTTAATGTTTGTCTACATCTGTAAGTGAAGATATATTCTCTATTCTTGCTATGACAGCAGCTATTTTACTGTGGTGAACAAAAACTTTCCCCAGAGCTGTACCTTAATGACAGCTTCATACCTTAAAACTTACAGTCAAGGAATGTGTTCATTTATTAATAAACCCCAACTGCATGTAAGCAGTTATGTTCCACATTACAGTTCCAGTGGAAAAAGTGATTTAGTGAAAATATTTTCTCATTGAGAAGAGATTCCTTTGTGACAAGCCACAGGCAGGCACTGGCCTTCTCTAAATCAACACAACATTTCTCAGAGCTATGTAAAGTACTAAGATATACTCTATTTCTGGCTGCTTAGTAATTATCAAAACAGAATGGTTTGTGTCATCTTGGAGAATAAATATTCAGAAAATATCTGCTATTTAACATTGCAAACCAAAAGTCTGTATACCACTCACTTACTTCTTACACTTCTTGAGCAAAATCTTACCATCTACTTCCTATCAGAAAAAGACAACTGGACAGTGAAGCTCCCAGCAGTTTCTTTTCCTGCTGTTTTTAAATAAAGCAACACATTAATACAAGACCACATCAGAAAAAAAAAAAAAAAAGTAATTTTCATTGTTAAAGGTAAACTGGTAAAAATCATATTTACTGCAATAAATCCATCCTATTTTTCTGCTGAAATGTTTGATAAAATTCTGCTTCCCTAAAAAGCAACTTATCTCAGTTTTCATTCCTACATCTGAACTGGTTAATTGCAATCTCACAGTAATTCTTCAGATTTTACATTCTTTACAACAACTGTAGACAGACTCAGCAGCTCAGACCTTTATAGGCATAGGTTCATAATAATTTCTTTCAATGATAATACCAGATTAATTAGCAAGCACATCTCCTTATCTCTCTTTAAAAACCTGCAGTAATGGATAATATTTAAAAACCCGTGAGGCACATGCCTCCAAGAGTTGAATAGCCCTCTTGAAGGACCTCTCTACTTGAGTCAGACAGAAGAAAACAAGCACATTTAAAGATTCCAGTAACAAAGTATGCCTTTTTCTGTAAGAATCTTCTAAGTTCAAAAGTAGAAGCTACCCTCCCCTTGCTAAAAAAATAACACCAGAATTTAAGGGCAAATGAGATATTTTCATTGTCTCCGTTTCATCCATTTGATTTCAGGCTTACTTTCATGCCAGTAACAGCACTTTTACTGAGGTAAGAGTGTCCTATGGTACAGGAAAAGAAAGCAAGTTTTCACTACAATGCACCCTCATGAGGCCATACCCAGAGACTGCCACCACTAAATATGACTTCCCTACTGGTTTTGTGTAGCCTTCTCATGCCAGAAAGTAACACCCAATGTTATTTTGCACTCCCTGTTAAAAATGATCAAGCAGAAGCACTCTATTACACTCTGACAGTTTCCCACAGATGGGTGTTTCCAGCCTGAACCTCAGGGCTGCACACTATCTGTTAGTTTTCCTCCAGGACCCCTGCTTAAACTAACAAAGTCCCATCAAGCACTCAACAGTACATCTAACTGGAGATCCTCTGGTCTGAAATTATGATTTCTGGAGTCTTTTAAAACACTGCATCTTCCTGTTGGCTGTACACCAGATGCCTACTGTATCTGTAGACTATAAAACGTCTCAAAAGGAACTATGTTAAATTAAAATTGACAATTTGTCTTTGAACTACCTGAAATTAAACAAGGCAGTTTTACTAGATTTTCCTGCCCTGAGGAAAAGAGCAAAAGGAACAAAGGCAGAAATTCCAACACACCTCAATCAAATGATCTGCCAAACACAGTGAAAGTTAACTACTTTGGGACATGCTCCCTCCTTAACTATTTCTGTAATTTACAGCCTTTTCTATCCGTTTGTCAGTAACACTAGAGTGAAAAAAATTGTTATGCCATCATTTGCACAAAATAATGACAAATATGAAGACACTTTAGGGTACAGGAAAGAAGACACTACTATCAACAACCTAAGCTAGGACCAGAGACAAGAACGGAAAAAAAAATACAAACTGCACTTGTTATGAAATCAGAATAAACTGTACTATTTCAATTAGAATGGACCAACAACAATCGTCTAGATCAACTGCCTACCCAACTGAGCGTTGATCAAAAGCTAAAGCATGTTAAGGGCATTGACCAAATGCCTTTAACACTGACAGACTTTGGTCACTGATCACCTCACCAGGAACCCTGTTTGGAGCAGTGTTTGAGTACTTCAGCTGTTGTCATTCTTACCAGAAAACTTAGCTCAATAGAGAGCTAGATGACAGTGAATTTCATTAGACATTTGGAAAAGAGCAGACTTCATGAGATCAGTACTTACCTTTTGCCTGTTCAGTCTCCTGGGGCCTTCTCTCTCTGGGTTCTAGAGGCTCCGTTTCCGATCGCAATTCTGTAGTTGGCCTTTTTTCAAAACTGAAGTCTGGAAGTCGTGGAGCTCGAGGTCTAGTTTTTCTTGCAGGATTCAGGAAGAAGCAGTAGGCACATCTAAATGCTACACCACAAAGCACACCCAGTAAGCAGCCTCACTAATTAGCTTCACATTTCACCTTTATTCCTACACTACATTCTGATGGTTTAAAATACTAAAAACAGTTAACTAAGTGACTATGAGTACCAGACAGCACCTCCACCAAATTTACATAAGTTGGTCTACATAAGCCCTTTTTTAAATTCAGCAGACAGTTGGTTTTCAGAAACCTGCTTGCTTTCAGCTCTGCTGAACTGAGTACTGCCCAACACTGCGAAAGATTCAACCACAATGAACAAAATAATGCAATTTGGTAGTGCCAGATGTTGCCACATGGTGTTGTTCTATTCTTTCCTACAAAATAATTAAGTTGGCAGATTATTTTTCCCCTACCCTTAAGACACCACTTTCCTCACACTCTGATGTTAGGAAGTGTTAGGAGATGTTAGGAATTCCATAGGGTATGTTTCACTCTGCTTTCTGAGGAGCATTCTGCCCCAGTGGTGCTTAATTAAGAAAACGCAGTTTTGTTTTGCAGAAGTACTGGATATCATTTAATACTTTAAATAACTCTTTTAAATAACTCTTTTTGTCCTCCCCCACTCCCATCAAGACAAGGGGGGAAGTGGCAGTTTCTGGTACAGTTGAGTTGAGAACTCATAAGAACTAAGATAACATATAGACTACTTATCTTTGGTTTCATAGGAAACACTTAGCTTATTGTTACAATGCAGTATATTTACTCATAAGAGTAAACAAAACAAAATGAAATAGAAGATTTATCTAGGAATCCCTAGTTTCTTAAGTATCAGGCTTACACTTGTGGTAGAAAGCAGGCAATATACAACATCTGTGTTCAATAAAGAGCTGTGTCTGTATTAAGTTATTGTCAGCCATAAATTCACATATAGGCCCCTAGGGCTTGTTCCCACTCTTTTTCCAATACGTCCCCAAGATCTTCTTGCCAAAGGAAAATTTAGTTTAAAGTTCTGGTAAAAGAGGCACACTTTAATGTCAGATAGTTTCTCAACATAAAACCCTTCTGAGAACCATTCATAGCCAGTAGCAATGTTCAGGGATGTATTGGAGGAAGCTTATTTCTACTGAATAGTTTTCTACACATAAAATCCATGACCTGAAGGTTGCAATAAAGTACTTCTCCAAGCCTTGAAGTAAATCTTAAAAAACAGAGTAATGAGTTAACAAAAAATGTTCCCACATGAAGTGGTACTTCACAATGTCAGGTAAGTACTCAGCTGCAGCCAAAATGAAGTATGATGCATGTTTGTTATGAAACATTAGCCAAGTAATACAGTCTAAAAAAAGATTAGCTCTTACCTATGTATTCAAACTCCTCCTTCAAAGCCATACCATTGTGAGAAAAACATTGCTGACATATAAGGGCATACCTAGAAAACATGAATAATATATAGTAACATACCTTGAAGCAATAGCATGCTTAAGGGAGATTTTACCTCACATATTGGCTAATATCTTAGACCTTTTCTTCCAAAAAGTCATTTCCACAATGAAATTATTAACCTTGAAAGCAAACTAAATCTGTAGATTAAATAATACTTTGTGAAGTTGCTTTAATCACAGTGAAATAGTCTCAGCTACACTTTAAACTACAGTTCAACATCTTTTTAGTATCATCAGTGCCAGAAAATAACATCCAAATTAAGCCTTTATTTCATTAGAATACAGTTAATATGAAAAGTAACATAGTAAACATGTTAAGTTCAGATATGTTTGGAGAATTCTGAAGGCAACCTGAAAGACATTTATAACAGATATAAAGCTAAAGTGCTGAGGCAAATGTTTTCTCTTTTTTTAGTTCAAAATATAAGCCATTCACCCACTTGAGCACAGCTCTTTCTTTGTATCACACAGCTAATAATACTCAGAACAGAGGTTAGGTTTGCCCAAATATTACCAGCTTCCCTGCAAAGATATTTCAAGTGAAGCATTAAGAAAGAGCCATTTCTCAATTATGAAAATTTTGGACAAGTTCACTTACAACTCTTTTAACCCTGACATGGCTCAAACAAAAAGGTTAAGAAGCTTCCTTTCCCCTAAGTGCTTAGGTATTTCTTAAAGAACATTTACCTGTTCTGAGGACCATCACCAACCAAATATTCAATAACTCTATCCACAACTCCCCTTTCTCGAGGAAGAACAGGTCTTGCCAAAGGGGGGCCTGGAGGATGAAGACCTAGAACATTAAGAAGAACATAAGAAAAAAATTAACTAAGTTATCTTCATGTACACTCAACTCTGCAAATTTACCTTTATTGTAGTTTACCCTTTATTGTAGTTTACACCAATAAATCTGCCAAAATCAATGGAAACAGTAGAAGAACTAGAGATCAGGGCAACCTGGTGTGCTGGAAGGTGTCCTGTCCATGGCATGGTGGTTTCAAAGAGATTATCTTTAAGATCCCTTAAAATCCAAACCATTCTATGGTTTTAGGAAGATGTCACCACAGAAATATCCCCTGGTTTCTGTGTAATTACTATACCACATGAGCATACTCTCAGTGTGCATTGAGCCTATACATTAAACCTGTCCAGCTGTTTGTCATGTTGGTAATCCCACATTTAATGACAAGCTGGATGCTTTCAGATTTATGCTTAATCAAAGAAGCCAGAAGGCCACCATAAAGATACTACTTCTCCCATGTATTTAACAAACTACTATCAAAATAAAACTCCTTAAAGAGCAGGTAAGAGCCATGGTTGATTCCTTTTCACCTCTACAAACAGCAGTTAAACCAGAACATCAGCACAAGTTTCTCTTTCCACAAAGTTTTAGAACATCTAGTCCATTGTACAAGACCACTGCAAACTACCAATTTCCATTTCTATAGCTTTGAGTTTTTATGTCTCCTTTCTCTTGCAGCCTTAAAACAGAATAAGTTAGGCCTAATGTGAGAAACTCCAGCCTGAGCCATTCCAATGCAATCATTCAAGCAACCAAGTATGGAGAGGAAACATTTTACATTTAAGCACAGGAAGTATTATGTTACAGTACTTCCAACAAACAGTCCTGAGTGTAAGATAATGCAGCACTTGGGGGAAGAGAAGGGAACACTAAAAACCTATTCCCATAAGACCTTTATGAATTACATTGAAAGTCCACAAAACCAATTAAACAATGTTTGAGTAGGACAATGAACCAGTCTTTCAGAACTCTCCAACTGGGACAAAATAGTTCAGCTTCAAGCCACTCCGAGACAAAATTGTGACCCCTTATAAATAAGACTTGGTTTAAACCATTGACAAAATTACTTTTAAAAATGCAAAAGTCCTATGCAAGCTCAAGATAGCTAAGAAGGTTAGACAAAACAAAGAAATCAGTGAGTATTAGCAGGTTTCATCCTGAAATGAGAATATGGCAACCTGAAGACCCGTATGAACTAAGTTTATGAATTTATGAAATACTGAAGGTGCAAAAAGAAACCAGTGTTTTCTCTGAGAAGAGTTCTGGCTTATAACTCTTCTCATTCTATCCAGTAAAAACAAATAGAGAAACATCATGGCTTAAAAGACAGCCTTTAGTGACTACAGAAGTCAGCCAAGGATTCTCTTTTCGATTTGCTGTGTGTTTCCAGTGTTCTTCAGGTATGACCAATAAACAAAGAGGAAGCTAAAGGGTAACACAAACTAAAATCACTGTCTCGATATACAAACGTAAAACAGAAAAACACACTGTCTAAAAATGCAAAATAGGATTTTTTAAAAATCCAAAGGACAACTAGGAGAGTATAGTCTTTTAGTACATTGAATTAATTCAGAAGGACATTTAATTGAAAGATAATGTGTTAAAAACAGTTGACTTCAAGCTTTTCAGGATTGTCTAGATTTCATTTTTTTATAGCAACTTAGCCAGGGACAGGATCAGGACATGCACAGTCCTAGCTTCCAGCACGTAGATAAGCATTAACATGGAACATGTACCTCCTAAGCAGAGAACTCACAGAATATGCTGAGTAGGAAGGGACCCATCTCGATCGTTGAGGTCAATTCCTGGCCTGGCACAGGGCACTCCAAAAATCACATCATGTACCTGAGAGCACAGTCCTAACACTTCCTGAACTCTATCAGGCTTGGTGCTGTGATAACTTACACTGGGAGCCCATGCCAGGGCTCTGAGCGAAAAACTTTTCCCTGATACCAACCTAAACCTCCCCAGCTCAGCTTTGTGCCATTTCTTTGGGCCCTGCCACTGGCTACCAGAATGAAGAGATCCTAATCTTTAGGAGAACAAGAAAACTCATTCACATAATACTGCAATTTACAGCCCATCACTTAAGTACAAAAAAAAATCCATACTCAACACAAATGTTTTTAAAATACGCTGTACTTTCACAAAGAAGAGAAAATAAATTCAGGAGATAAGAATCAGTGAATGAATTTCCAAGTTATCCCTGTATTCTGTCCACAAGTGGAAACCTAGACCAAGAAAACTGTCCCAGCAGCAAGATGGAATAAATTAAGTGCAATATAAATTGCATTCTGCTAAAGCTGTCCAAAGTGGAGGTCAGGCAAAATTCATTTCCTAGAACTTTACAAAAACCTGAAAGATCCAATACTTCCATCAAAAAAAAGGCTGATACTGCAATAAAATTAAAGCCCTAGAATAATTTTATGAATACCCAGTTTACACTCAAATATTAACTTAGGCCTTTATTCAGAAGGCCAAGTTTTCATATAACTTGTAAATCACCAATATATGAAGTTTCTAAAAGTCAATAACCAAAGCAAAAATTAAATAAAGTAGAATGAAACATCACAACACATTCCATCAACAACTTCAATTACCTGCCTACTAATAACTCAAACCAACCATCTTGGTTCTCATGCTGTTATGGACACCAGTAATTAATACAAACATCAAAAGCAATCATTGTAGAAAGACTGGTCACTTTTGCAAAGCTTGGCAAACTCTCAACTACCTGCTGGTTATTAATTTTCAAACATATGGGAGCTCTGTGGTAATACAGGTTAAATTGATTCTCCCCTACAAAATACAGTATAACGAAAATTAATTATCAATCTTCTGTAAAATAGAGATAATTAAGGCTATTCATATTTTGTTGCAGGCCAAGCATAAACTCAGATGCCATATTATTCTTATAGATACTGAATTTATGAACTTTTCACTGCAGCTACATGACTGAGATCTTATATGCCTTGAAAGTATGGGGAAATTCAAGAAAAGAGAGAGCTTCCACATTAACTGACAATTGCAGGGGCTCCCACTGTTATCTATGGCAAAGTAAAATGTTAAGTCAAAATTCCAGATATTTAGTGGGGGAAAAAGTGCCTGTCAGGCATTATCACAAACACTACATTAAAAATTTTAAATCACAAATATTGGCAACTGTCCTTTCAAAGAAGTCAGTTACTTGATTTTCCTTCTTCCTCTAAAATATTTATGCAGTAAAGGCTGAATTTCATCCAGCTTATTCAATGTGCCTGAATCTTCCCCTAAGAATAAAGCCATTATACAGCTAATACTTTATTCTACAGTCAGCTTCCTTAAAAAGGAGCATGCAATTTTAAACTCATTATGGAATTTTTGGTAATCAGATATCAGTAAATGTGATTTGCAACCAAATGACCAATTTCCTGGTGCAAGAATCTCATTTCTGGTACTTCAAGATAATCAAGACTTACTAATAACTTGACTTTACAGTTCACTTCAGGGATAAAAACAAATTTATCAGCTTCATAACATAGGTAAAGAATTACTAACATCAAATAAGGCTGAATGGAATCTACAGAGAAGGGAGATCACAACTTTCCATGACAACTTTATTCCACAACACTAAACAACAGGAAAAGGCATTTTAACATTCAGCTTCCCAGGAGCTTAGAGAGCAGGTGTCAATATATTATCTACAGCTCTGCTTTTTGATTGTATCATGGAAGTTAGTAAGGAAGGACAACAGTAAGACTTAAGTAGTTTCAAGTAAAAATCAGGAACGTAGGGCAGAGAAATAAATTCTTGATCCCTGTACATAGAGCAAAGGACAACTCCACGTTAAACTGGTGCTCATGAGATTCTTGGCAAGTTGTGCCCTTTCTATTTTCAAGACAGCATTTTATCTCCTTTCTTGCCTTGTGATCCAACTTGTCAAACATCCCACACAGAATGAAAGGCCTGGCACAAACCCACACACAGCTTTACCACCCGCAAGGAAAATGAGAACGGTGCTGCCCACCCAAAACTCTCAAATTTTGCAATCCTTCCAATGCACTTTAGTTCATATTCTATTTATTAAAAGCCCATCCCAACTCAACACCAAATAGGAAATCAAGGGAAAAACATTTTCAGACTATGAAAGCAAATTTTAAGGACTACTCATTCCTACCAGATTTCAACCTGTTGCTAAACCTTGGACTCTTGTACTAAAATAACTTTTAGTATTCAGCTACAACACAGACAACTTTTCTGTTGTATTTGGTATTCCACACTTTAATCTAGGAGTATAGGCTGCATGACTATACCTTCTAGAGTAAAAATTTAAATAAATGTCAAGATCCATGTTTAAAAAAATATGTGCAGGGTTTAGTGAGAAGCATGAATGTATTCTGAAAGTGTTCTCCTCTGCACCTGATTTATATAAGCATAGAGCTCTTCTAAACTAAGAACATAAAAAGGTATGCTATATTGTTGACTACAGAATACTGCAAAGTTTTATTGCCATTTAAACAAAGAAGCCATAACAGTTAAATGAGCTCAGGCAATAGGTTTCAGCATCAAAAGGTGCCAGCTGTAAAGAGTTATGGCTAATTGAATATGGAACTCCTGCTTAATCAGATAACTGCTCTGCTATTTCCAAATGAAATGCCATTTCCATACTGTCTGAAAATGGCCTCTTTTATTGGTAACCAGAGAAAACAATATAAACTGTAAATAACATTAAGTGCTGTGTTTACCCATTCCAGGCACTGAAGTAGCAGGGGATCCAGGGCGCCGTGGTAAAACGTTGGATTGCAAGGATGGCGCAGCAGCTCTTTCTGGGAGCCCGCCCACAGCTGGGCCCTCTCTCTGCAGGGTAGGAGATGCTGGAGCAGGGGACTTGGGAGAGCCTTGCTTAGGAGTTGCAGGTGGGGGTGTAGAAGCATTTCTCTGAGCTGCAGTCCTCTGACGAATTTCTGACAAGAATATGTACATACTGAATTTAATATCTAGCATAAGCAAGATATTAGTAAAAGTGCATTAATATTGTTATACCAATTAGCAAATTACAGAATCAAACAAAATCAGGAGGGTCTAAAACTAAACATCATCAGCTGAGCATTCAACTCATAGAAGTAAATACCACACAGAAGAAAACACCAGATAGAATACTATATTTCAATTACCATAACTGTTAAATACCTCAGGCAAAATTCCTCTAGAAGGAAATTAGAAAACAGAATCACAAAGTATCTGCTAAGGCAGAACATTGGACATACAAACAGCTACATTCAAACCACAATGTATAGAATTGAACACTTTTTACTCAATGGCTTAAAAATGCTTTCAAGTACTTAGCTTTCTATGGGACCAAAACTATTCATTCAGTATCTAATATGCTCAGGCAGCATGCCCAGAGTTATGAAAAAAAAAAAAAAAAAAAAAAAAAAAAAAAAAAACCAGATTGGATAAATGAAACCATTCTAAAACCAGAAGGAAATGCTTCATTTTGGTGATATAGTTTCACTGACCTGTTTCAGTAACCCCATTATCAAACCACCTGCATGGATTCTCACAAAGCAAGAATGGGCTCTGCCAGAACACGACCCTGCTTTTACCTCTTCTCACACCACTACTATTAAATCACAATCATGAAAAACTTAATATTTTTCCTCAGTTGTTCTTACATGAAGCCAAATATCACCAGAGTAACATACCATGGTTTGAATTCTGTAATAGTCATGCAAGCCTGAGGTTCACACGCTATTGCAACAAATGAAACAGAAATGTAACCATTGCTTAAAGTCTGCTGTTATTTACATGGTTAACAAGTAGCAGGTTAGTCTCTACAGGGAAACCCCAATAACACCCACACCTAAAGCTGTAATACCCCACAGAGTTAGTGTATAGCACTATGCCACTTTGAAACAGCTTACATGTCTTCTTCTACAACAAATGGAATTTAACACTACATTTGGACTTTAAAATCACTTCCACGAGTCTCAAGATTAGAGAGATTTTATCTGCTGACTTTGTGACATGTTGGAAGAGTTTAAATGCTTAGCAGGCAAGTTTCCAGGTCCACTGGCCACCAGCCACTGAAGATGGGTGTGCTGAGTCTGTAGGAATGATCCCTGTCCCCAAAAGTACAATTCCAGCATGCTAAGCTCCTGCTGTGGGTAGAGGAGGTGAGCATGCTATGTCAGCTGGCAGCAGCTAAGAAAGAGCTGCTATCTCTGAAGCACCAGGCCAAATGTAACAGTTCTGTGGGAATACAGCCAATCCAAGGCCATGAAAGTTGCTACATGCATAGGTTATGGTCTTGACTACTTATCTGTACATAGAAATAGGGTTAATACACAACCACAAAAATTCTTTGGTGCTACTTTTAAAACTACAAGTTTAAAAACTACAGTCTTACTAAAAATCCATCTAGATAAGTTTTCTACAAAGCAGAACAAATCACTACTTTTCCCCTGCTACATCATGTGCATGGCTGCATTACTTCACACAACTTCATCGGCAAAATTACACCAGTCAATGAGTCTGAAGGTTCTGCATTTTAACTTGATTTTAACAAGTGTGTTTGCCCCCCTCACTATTTCAGCTGCTCAGAATCTGGCAACTGAGATTAAATGATGAGGTAGTTGCAGAAATTCTATCAGCACTTCCTTAGTGGCTGTCTTCTGGTTTGAAAATTGCTCCTGTATTGAGAGTTTTATATGAAGTAAGAATTCATTTATGATGAACCTCCCCATTCACATTCTTCAAGATTTTTTTGTGAGAGCCATAAGCAGTAACTTTTCAAGTCTTACTACACTAGGATAACTGCATTCTCTCTATGCCATCTGACCAACAGGCATGGCCCATCTCCAAATACAAAATACTGATTAAAACCTATTATTTATAGTCAAGTGTGCGTTATAGTTTCCAGTCACGTGTTAGTTTCAAAAATTAAGCTAAAAGGCATGCAATTTCTCAAGTCTTCTCAGGTCCACATATGAACAAAAAATGAGTGATAAATATAAAGCCTAATTCCACTTATTCCAAGATCATTTTAAACATCTGTAAAGACATCTTAGTCCATTCTTTTTTCATTATAAAACCCTCTTTATTATTGTTTCACATAGAAAAATGTTCAAGACCATTACTGTAAACTCTACATATGGATGTTACTTTCACATTTTGAAGGCTGTCTTTCTAGATCATGTGGTTTAAGCATATTAATTGTTTAAGAGTACTGAGTCTGTTTCAATAGGTCATGGCTATGTTCACATTTATTCTGAGCCCATAATACATTATTTCTAAGCAATTTCCATGCTGCCTGCAAGAGCTTTGCCCCTTTTGCCTGTTCCTTTTGAAGGGTCATTTTTGGCAAGACTTCTTTAAACTACTTTCAATTAAAAAGATACTGCTACTTTAATGACCCTTTCCCCATATTTTTGTTCCTATAAAGATGCTGAACCAGTACTTTACAGTAAGTATTAGAGAGATATGCTTCAGTAGTTTTAGTTTCATTACAGAGTTAAGAATGCAAGACTCATTGCTAGTTTCCACAAAATATTGGGTTATTTACAATGCCTTTTTCCCCCCCTTCACTCAGAAGTTCACTTGGCTTTCATTCTATTCTGTGATTCATACTTAAGAGAATTTGCCAACCCTCTGCTGCTCCCCAAGTAAGAGAAGTCACCAGAATCTGCATTATGAGAAAGTGAGAAATGCTCTTCTTGGCACAACCAACAGCCCATCCATCCCAGTATTGTCCTTCATAGAGTGGCTGCAGATGTTATTCAGTGACAACACACAAACCTGAATTTCTGATGCTGACATTACTGATACCATCCCCAGGATCCATAAATGGACAAGGAGAGTACAGCCCTGTCTCATCATTTTAGTATCACATACAGACCCTTTACCCATGAACTCCCCTAATTCCTGCTCTGCGTCTCCATTTCCACAATAACAGCCTTAATACTCTTCTGAAGTAACTGAATATTATCTATATACTTCTCAAATTGCCTTAGCATGCAATGTATTAAAAATGAGCCTTTTGCAAAGTTCTTGATTTCCATAATTGCAAGTTCCACAGCTTTGCTAAGAAACATGTCCACTGACCTCAACACTAACACAATTTACAGTTACTACTGATGTAGTTTTAATGAAGTTTTGACATTTTCCAAGGATTTTCTTCAGTAATGATATTTGTCTATCCAAAAGTCAACAGCATGAAGACAGATGAATATCTTAAAAATAAAACTTTTATTCTCCAAACACACTACAGTTCAAATTCTGCAGTTACCAGCATTGGACACTTCAGACATAAGCAGACACATTACTTAAGAGGTATCTACTCAACTCATGATTCAGTATGAGCTCTTAAAGACTATTACACTACTGCAGTGGTGAGGCAGTGACATGTTTCATGTTTACAAGCATAACTATTTTATTTTTTCCTGCCTTCAAAACACCTTGATTTTTGTAGAGAATAATATATTATTTTCATAGAGCTACACTACACTGCAGGTCAATATACAGTTTACATAACTTGTTGGCTTTAGTACCGAAGACCAACCAAGCATTTTCTTCCTTCCTCCTCATGCCTATATCCATCCCACAGCCTGCAACCATCTTTTATTGCATTATTTTTAATTCAGGTCACAGAGTGATCTCATTTACAATACACCCCTGCAAACAGTCATATTAAAATGAAAAGAGCAGGTACCAACAACAGGATATTGCTGATGAATATTTCACTGAAAATATATATTTACCCTATTTTTCTCTATGGCCAAAGTACTAAAGTGTATATATATACATTGACTGTACTCAAAAAACATGACTGAACAGATACAATTGCATTTAAATTTTCAAATTCCTTTCCTTCTGGATTTTGTGATGTTTTTATACCAAACACAAGATCAACCTAAATAATCTGTTAAAATACCATTACCTATTTCAGCAGTGCATGTCAAAATCACAAAAACTGCAAGAAGTGCTAAACACACAGGAAAATTGGGCTGCTACCAGATGTTTTTCTAAGAATCAACTATTATGCAATACTGATTGAACCTTTGGACCAATTAGTATGATGTGCAAGCTTACTCATTTCAACCAGTAAGTAAAAGCCATACAAACAAACTAACCTTTCATCAGCTGCCTCATACACAACATTGTCCAACTTGATTATGTATCAGTTACTGTTTATCATCTTTTCAAAAAGACTCCATTACAGAGCAAGAAAATGAGCTCTGTTGCTTGGCTAGCTTGTACCCAAAGCAAGCAAAGAGAAGATCAGGGAAGCTTTAATGTTAACTTATTAACAGGTATTTTATTATTCCAAACCACTCTAATTCTACCACATACTACATACACCAAATTATACTACAACCACATAAAGGTGTCATCTAGTTACAGTAAGTTATATACTGCACAGAACAGAAGCTAATATTCATTTTTGGCAGATATTTAGTGTGAACAGCCATAAGCTAGTAGGTTTTTTGATAGCTAAAAATTGAAATAATTACTGCATATAGGAAGAATTATTTGGTAAGTAAACTTTATTTGGAAATTAGGTCCCCATAATTTCACAAGCCAAAGGCAAGCACAGCTTGTCCCTCTTGAACTATAACGCACCTCCAAACCACAATAGTCTGACTAACTACTTAAATGGAGACAAAAAGTTGCACCAATTCCAAATTTAATGTGTTAGAGAACAGATCAGACAAATTAAAATAAAATTGTGCTGCATATGAACAAATTTACATTGACTCATAGAATCACTTAGGTTGGAAAAGACCTTTAAGATCATAAAATCCTACCATAAGCCATGACAATTTACAAAATTTATTTTCCAAAACCCTTTCAAAGTTAAACTACACTTCTATTCAGGATCAAGCAAGAATGTCCATGCACCCCAAAAAGTTGAATCTGTTTGAAAGAGAATTGTACATTTTCTCACTTGTGTCCCCACTTAGAGGTTACTGGTTCACACCATGACAGTCTCAGAGAGCACTTTTTGCAAATGAAACTGTACTAAAAGATTCCTTCCACCAAGCTCATGAGACCAATTTACAGCTAGCTCTAAATAAAAAGTTCTAAGCACAGATAGTGTGGGCAAACTCCTCAGCCACAACTGTTTTTCACATATCTGTTCATACCACACCTATTAACACAGACCACAGCCTATAGTGACTGGCTCTCAAAAACAACTCTAATTCTCCCAGAATCTCTCCCTCCCAGCCCTTCTATTAACAGTCAAGACACCACCAACACAACACAGCACAGGCTGGATCCAGCTGATCTGCTGTTGTCTGACTGGATCAAAAGCAGGGGCACTACACTTTGGAAACCCAAACATGCACAAGACTAATTAACAGACACTGACCAACTCACTTCTCACCACTGCTCCTTACACAGCCTAGGTAGAGGGGAAGAGATCAGTCATGTACTTCCTATGGAGTTTCAAAACTGGTGCTGCTCTCTCTTCATAAAGCCAGAGTGACTAAAGACTTATCACTGTTTAATTTATTTCTATATAGAAACACATTTCCAGGCAGTTTCATCCCCTGGTCAATGTTACTTGCATTCTGCTAAGAGATCTGTCACCCTTCTACTGGACTACTGGAGTGACTTCTAACATAGCTCAAGAAAGGATGAATTCTACAAAGTTTAAAAAGAGCTAAAACCAGACTACCTACATATTACAGGTATAGCAGAGAATTCTTGGCAACCACCCATGAGCTGTATCAAGGCAGAGAAAAAAACAGGGTGTCAGAATGGCCCTTCAGCCTGAACAAAACCATGAATGCTGCAGAAATGGAGTATGGGAAAGACAGGTAAGGAGCAAACTTGAAAAAAAGCTGTTGTGTCTAAGACAACAGAAGAGATTAAAGCTTCACTACTGAGGTACTGCGCTGCAACTCTTCATGGTCAATGTCAACAAGTAAGGATAGTTCTAAAGTATTTTCATGGCAATTTGAAGCTAAGCAAGAAGAACAAAACAGAGGATTTGATGATGCAGCTTATAAACACCTTTGTTAGTAAATCCAGGTGCTCTGCACTGAGCAAAACAAGTACTTCAAGTCAAAAATGGGAAAAATAGAATTTTGGTAACTCAGAAGAGTTAAGCACAAAGTTGACAATTCTAATACTAAACCAATCTGTATTCCATGAAAAAATATGCATATCACAATCTGCAGTTTATTTTGAGCATCAGCCCTTTCAGGTTATAACAGCAAATTAGTGACAAAGATTGGCCTTAAAGTGTGAGTACAATCCTCAGTATTAGAGTACCAGGCAGCCTTTATACTGTGTTCATATGAGCATTTTCAGTTTAACTACAGCATATTTCACACTCAACCTTAACAAAAATTAACAGCTGTCTGTCTGCATAAATATTTGCAAAAATACCACATTTTTAATGTAAGTATTCTACTGTGTGTGAGATCTGTTGAGTTTTGAAAGCTGTGTGAGCAATCTAGAAACAAGGCTTCCTTGAAACACATTCAAGCTTTTCTATTTTATTTTATTCAATGGCACCTTTAAATGGAACAATGTAAACCAGCAAAGAACTGTCCACTCTTTGCAACTACAAAGTAGTTGAACTATGCACCAGCTTATTCCTCTCTGGGCACCAAATAGATGTAGCTTAAGCACTGCATTAGGAAAGGTCTAACTAGCCATAAATAGAAACACAATTGAAAAACTAAGTCAATGAACCTTACACAGGAGTTGAACACACCTTAGTATTCTAGAAAAGTTGCAAGTTTGCCACAAGAAGTTCATTTTCTCTCAGCTTTAACATCAAGCAGCATTAAATATCCTGCTGTCTAGAACATCAGGCTTTAGTAATAGATCCCTTGCCTGAAAAATACAGAACAGTAATGGGCATAGCCTAATGAACAGTCTATTAACCCTAAATAGAGGTCAATTGATCTACAAATTTTATCATAGACAGACTTCTAGACTAGAAATTGCTGTGAAAGATGAGTATCTATGCTAAAGAGCACCAGTTTTACAGGGCTATTACCTTGTCCAGGTCTTGGGGTTGCAGATGTTCCAGCAGATGGTAGTTCAGTGTCCTGCCAATTAATGATAAATAACATTATCTGAATGCTCAGCTCCATAGTACCTTTCATATTACATCAGTATCAATAACAAGACTCACCTTTGCACTTGATTCTGGATCAAACCTTTCAAGGATTAGTTTAGCATTCTTGTAGGTTTCCTTTTCCATTACTTCCTCAAGCTGGAAACAGAAAGGTTCCACACATCAACAGATAATTTTTCAAAGTATTTCCCCCCACCATAGCCTCGCATTTAGAAGCATCTAATCAACGTTACCAAAAGGCAAAGCCCATTCATGAACCAGTAGCATTTCCAGATACCTGAGGATTTGTTGTATTCAATCGAAAATAAATTTTGCTTTCAAAAATAGTTTCCAAACTCTAATGGACTACTTGTACTTAACAGCTTTATTGCAAGGAAACACCAAATATTGCTAATTGTTTACATATAATGAGGAGAATAATTACAAGCACCAACTTCAATAATGGAATGTGCAAAAATCTATCAGCCATCATTATTGGAAGTTATTAGACATGACAAGCAAATGACAGGCAATTCCTTAGATTTATTTCCTCATAGCACTTAATGCTATTAATTTAAGGAAGGTCGTTAGCCAAGTGCTTTACAGAATAAAGTCCCTGTGCCAATTAACTGCTGTCAGCATCGATTTTAGATTATTTATTAGCAGAAGCAATTAGCTTGCTGCAAATGCTGTGAAAACTCACTAACTAGAGAACAGCCATGGAATTTGCTCAAATGACTTTAAAGGCTGGATCTACATCTTTACAGCAATTCAAACTGCTTTTCAGAAAAAAGAAGCACGTTAAGAATTTAAATAAAAAATTTACTGAGAACTATGCATACTTTAGGGAGTGCAATTAAAGCACTTCATTATTACAGCGTTTTATTTACAATGCACTCAAGTGGCTTTATAGCTAATACATGGGCTTAATTAAAAAAAGTAATCACTAGTAAAGTATCATTTTAGTGGTTAACAGCCAACATCAGAAGCAGCTTAACTATGAAACTGAAATAGCTGAAGTTATGACAAATACCTAACATGGATAGAAATAATAATACATTTTACAGTATCTTAAGCAGACCTTTCTTCCTAGATATGCTGACTAATGGCCATGTTCAGCTAAAACTGGAGACTTTGTTTGTTCTGAAGTTTGCTGTTGGCATAAACTGCAAAACTGAAAAGGTCAGTGGTCAAAAAATTAAATTCTCTCAAACTCATTTATCACTGCTAAAATAACAAATGATGCAGGTTAACATGAATTTTATGCCATTATTTAGCTAGTGAGAAACTAAAGGTTCAGCCATTGTGCATCCACAGACTGTGCAGGAGTTTTGCATTTAGACAGACCTCAGGATTACAAATAGACCTCAGAAGCTAAATAAAAATTCACTCCATTTAATGGCTACTGTGTATTCATTTAACACTCACTCCTCCACACATTTCTTGAAGTTTGAGGCAAGGAATACTATCCAGGCTGTTAATTAAGGACTGTTGAAACAAAAGGGAGTGAAGAAGGAAGTAAAAATCAATTTCCTAGACTTGTATTTCAGCATCACTTTGGAGTTAACCCACTAGCTTTGTAAAACAAATACCACACAGTGCAATAAGAGCAGAATTAATGATCTAATAGGAAAAATAAAGTATTTATTGCTTATAGAAGTAAAAACTGTAAGACAGACTTTTATACAAAGGGGTAAGGCTAGTGAGGTGAAGCAGCAAAGTGGGGAAGCTTTAACAGTCAGTGCTAGTATTTGTCTGCCAAATCAAAATTTCAAAAACCCAATTCACTTCACATCAATGAACATAAAATGTATACTATTGTCTGTATGGTCAAAAAGAAAAATGAGTAATAACTTTCTGCAGGACAAAGTGACCTTTAGGGGAGAGAAAAACCAGAATGCTCCACCATCACTTGACACTTTCTTTATCTAAAGCACTTCTTGCCACAGAAGTATTAGATAGTATAGTAGCTATTTGTGGATACATAAGTTTTGCAAAAACAGTAACATTATTTTGAAACATAATTCAATTCTCACTACGAGATTCAGATGTTGAAGTTATCCTCCACATCACATAGTTTTCGGATAATTCAACAAGTTACTCTTCATATTTTGAAATTCATATATAGCTTTAAAATTCTAGTAAAGCTAAATTTGAACAAGAATTCAGTATCACAACTGACTCTTTACAAATTTATTGAAAATATATAGAAATTGTCAGGATTTCTACAGGCATATCCACATTTCTCATGCTTTCACTAATAGAGTATACTTTTCTGAAGTAAATTGAAATTTGGCTGACAATACCAAATAAAGAATCAAAAAGGACCAAGTTTACTTACTATGAGCAAATCAGTGTAAGTACCAGAGGAAAGTAAGAGCTTGTGTAAAATTTAAATATTATTTCTGTGCTTGCATAGCAGAGAAAATTGGCTTTTTGCCAACACAGGAAGCTCATTGATGAACACAAACCAAGACAGCGACTTCTGGAACATTGACCATCCTGAAGCATAACCTTGGAAAAGTTAACTTGATGCTGAGCACTAACACAGCAAATTGCTCAATATCTTACTCTTTTTCCATAATAAAGGCTTCTCTGAGATCCAAAACTTCTCCTACAAAATAATTTTCTACTTTCTGCCAAGGGCTAACTCATAGTCTATCCTTATCAATGAAATTATAATGCTGAGCAACTCAAATCATGAGTGAACTCTCTAAGACAGGTAATACCAGATTAAGCATTATTTTTTTCATGGAATTAATCAGATCTTAATAAAGAAGCATGTTACCCTATTCTCTTCCTATGAACAATTGTATGGATGAACTCCTTCCCAACAGGCAACCAAACAGAATTCCTGTGGGAATGACATCAGCTGCTTAAACTGAATAGTATGAGTAATGTATTTTAAGCTTCTTGTAATGGCAATTTAGCAACCAAAGACTTAAGTACTGGCATGGTGCAAACCACTCATTATTCACCATACATGAGTTCATAAATTGGGAATTATGAATTGTAGTTGGAATTACCTCCAGCTACAAGGAGATCTTTCTTAATATTCACACAAAGCTATGAAACTCATTTCAGTTTACCATTTAAAATATACCAGTACATGTAGCAAAAGTTTCATTAAAATCGGAAATACATCATTTAAGTCACAGTAATTAAGTATTCTCTGAACAGATCCATGCCAACATTAAAACCACTAAGGTAACTGACCTTTTGTCAGTAAATATGATTTTAAACTGTACTTTGAGTTTCCAGTTGCATATTTTCAGTACTCTAACCAGTTAGACAAAACTGGCTTATACAAGAACCAACTCCTAGCAGAGCTTTTATCACATACTAAAGTTATGAAAATATCAATGGTTGTCTACACCTAGAAGGCTGAAGACAAAGTTGATTGAAGAGTAATTAATTTGAGTAACAGAACTCATATTCTGCATTTTTTCCCCATTACTAATGTACCTCCAAGACAGTCTTGAAATCAGAATAGCTGGGTATTTTTTCCTATATTAACACATGCAGTTTCTAAACTCTTACCTGAAATGGCCTGGAAGTCTGTCAAAGTCTAATATTACACTTAGCCTAGTATTCAGAGTAGCTGAGTAAGCTTCAGCAAAGTTTAATTCTAAAATTAGCATGGTAATTACTATACTAGCTTCACAACTTTGTCCTCAGGCTAAGAATTATCCCATCTTTAAGATGGGATCCAGGTAAACTCTCCACTAATTCCCAGTTGCATCAGCTTAATACATGTCCTGTGCCCTTGCTTTAATATGCTTAACCCTCTGAACTTGCTCATCTACCCATGCTCAGGCTTAAGGACTGACATCCTCATTAACTGAGAAACTCTGAGGCCAAAATCACAGCTAAACAGTCACGAACACAACCACAGCATCCCTCCTTATGATCAAGGAGGGAACAAAGTTGTATCTTGAAGCAGAGCCTTAATTACAGCTGATTAACTTCATCCCTACCCCCAGTTAATAACTGAACAAGCTTTAAAGTATTCACTAGGAGAAAACCAGCATAGTCAGTTCTGTGAGAAGTATTATACAAACTTTGAGTCAAAGTACAGGATAGACAAAACTAATGGTAATTTCCAGATGAAGCATCTGTATTTGTCAAGTATTTTACCCACATGAGTATACATATGACTGTGTCACCAAAGCCAGAAGATAAGTTAGACAGAAATTAATTTCTACTGAGTAGTCACTGCAAATGCACCAGGGCATTGTAGCAGATGAGGAGCTCACACCATTTACAGGTAAGCCCTGTAACCACCTTATCTCCCTTCAGCACACAAGCAATGTCTGCAGGGAGAAGGTGGGCCACATGACTGTAAAACACAAGCCTACTGTAACATTTTTCAAAGGGACAATTGTCTTCAATGTAACATTTATCCAGTAATTAGGTAGCTGAGCTGCAAAGTGAAAAAGCACAGATGCTGCAGCAGGCTCAGCGCCTAGACAACAATTTGCATTAGAAATAAACAGGAAACACATAATTTACTTATCCTAAATACTTTGAGAACCACAATGTAAATTTCTTAGTAACTAATCCTATTTGCAAACTCACCAGCAAATCAGAATTCAAGAAGAAAAAAAATCCTCTCTCTCCCAATTATTTCACTTGATTTTTGCTTTACTAAAAATTAGTCAAAGGCACTCTTAAGGAAGTTAATCAAACAAAACAAAATCAAATCTGAGTATTACCAAAATGAAGTTTTATAGAATACAATTGATTCAGTGTTTTTATTTACAACACTAATTATATTCTCTCTTGTTACCTGCATCCCCTTCCAGCTTGTTTCAACACGTTCTGTTTCGTGTATAATTATCTGATTTTAATGCTTAATTGAATATCTTAAATTATGATGAACCTCCTGGGTCCACCTTCTGAGTAAAAAATACTAACACTGCACTGATTCAAGAGGTTGCAGAAGTCCTCTGGTTCTGGTTCCTTGCTAGGAGCAAGGTACCCACAAGATCATGTGATAATCACAGACTCTAAAAAATAGCTGACTTACACATTATGGGAGTTCCCAGAACTCAGTTTCACTGATCCCATTTATAAGTTTGTCTTTAATGATTAAAGTTTGACTTGCATATATACTCATGGCAATTTATACTTCCAGGCTTAAATTCTCCATAGTTACACTATAATTTCATTCTTGTCTATGAAGTATTTATGCAGTTGTTTCATTTTTGTATTGTGCAGTGTTTCATCTTGGTTCTTCTACAGTATGTTGTTTTGATGTTTTCCATATGCAAAATACACATTTAGGTTTTTCATGACTAATCTTTTATTCGATGGCTTTTGTCCTAATTGCTTCTCACACACAAAAATCCAGTGTTACTAGTTGTTCTATTAAAAAAAATCTTCCTGATTACAAAAAACTAAACTTAAACTGAAATGAAGACTTTACATTTAAGATTCCAAAAACTCTTTCGTTCTCCACTGTGCTTTTCTGCTTCAAGAACTTTTGCTTTAAGGCTACCAAATGACTATGTTAATTGGAAATATTAACTGATTTCAGTTAAGCAGTTTTCATAAAATAAACTTAACATTGTTGTCATGCCCATGTCTTTCCTCCCTAGAAAATGTAAGTCTCTCAAACACCTTTGTAGCACCACTACGAGCAAAGGACACATCCATTTAAATACCAGCAAAATCCTCTTTACCAAAGGTCAATTACATACTTGGGTTACAGGTTATCTTTCTTTCATCTACATTTTAAAAGTGATAAGTCATAAATCATGACATAATACCAGACTCTTACCCAACTCATTTTTGATACCTTTGTTCTAGGTTTTTTATTAATTCAGCTACCATGGCAAAATCCAGAAGGTATGAGGTGAACACTTTGGGAAATTCATTAATAACAAAGCCTCACAATAAAATTTTTGGCATTTCTGGAGGGAGGAGGAGCTGCTTTGGCAAGATAGAGTTGGGGGGGCAGAGAGTGTTTGGGTTGTGGCTGCTTTGAAATTTTGCCTTACAAGGCAGGTGAAGCCAACCATGTAAGAAAACAGCTTCCTCTCCCAACAAGCTTCCTTATGGAGTAATAAACAGAGAGGAAACAGCTTCCAGTGCCACAAACGCCACAAAGAGGGCAAGTCATCCAAGACTTGGAATTTTGTCCATCCTAAATTTTTCTTACTGAGATTAACTGTTGATCAAGGTTGGTGCAAATATCTGGCATACACCAGTGGTAGTGAACCATAGCAACCATATTTTCTTGAAGTTTTACTTACTATTTTTTTCTTTTGGGATTTTAAATCTTCCAGCGCATCATCTAAAAGAAGGACATTATACATTAGTTTTCAAATATAAATTCATTTCAGCACACTCCAAACATTGATTTCACCTTGAGATATCAGGAAAAATTATGCATTGACCACTACCAACTCTAAACATCAGTAAACTTGTTATAAAATAACTAGAGTTTTTATGTGAAAATAAATCACTTAAAATGCTGAAACTGCTTATAAATTATAGTCCACTGTTATCACTTTACAGTTAGAACTATTAAAAAATTTTATGTACCATTTCCTCATTAAGCAAACCAATTCTAGCCAGTGCCCTGCTTTGACCTACATTAAAACTGGTACAACAATGGACCAAATACATTTAATCTCATGACTCAAAATACAGAGAAAAGCTTGAGGTCTAAGTATTAGCATATCTGAGTACCAGATTTACTGGCTTCAGTATTTCACATAAACCTCTTAACACATACTAGTTTCAAATGCCAGGTCAATTCCAAGCTTCAAAGCTCAATCTATTTCCTCCTTTCCATATTCTCAGACCACAGCAAAGCCCCCAGTTTTGTAAGAACAGCTACCAGAAGGTCATTTTTCTATTAGATGTTAAGAGACTGTTGCAACAGTCTAGCACAACAGCTAACCTCTGTAAGAGGAAGAGAAAGAAGAAAGGCCAAATGCATATGGGATTTTCCTGAAAGTCAATGTTTGGAGCTTGACACTCACAGAAAACTCACTGTAATAAACCATCACCTAATGCAGAAGATGCTCTCTCAACATATTAGCTTTCTACTATCTCTGTTCACAGCAAGAGATTTTAACAATACACTGTACAACTTTTTACCCTTTCTCAGCTCTAGTGAACACTGGCAGCTTACTTCCTGTAAAAATATACCTATTCTTACCCATTTTTAAAGACAGAAAAAGCTTCACAGAACTACAAGACACAAACTCAACCAAACTAAACACACTTTTTTTTTGTATTTTTACTATTTATAAATACATATTCCATACCATTCAAAGTTACTTCAGGAAAACTGCTACTTAAAAAATAGGGAAAAAAATAATTACTTGAAGTTTTCCAGAATGTAGAAATCCATTTCCATCAAATACACCTCTTTGTTAAATGTGCAAAACACTAAAACTGACATGCACATATTTGAAATTATATTATTTATACAATAAAAGGGTAACTACAACCATCCCCATTTGTAAATAGGACAAGGAAAAAGACAACATTTAATCCTGGGATGGACCACAGAAGATGGATAATTCCAGAAAGTGTGCATCTGCAAATTACTAAGGTACCTCTTCTCACCAAATGCTACATTTATATTAAAACACAACCTCACATGTTGCCCCACAGATTAATAGCTTAAAATGTATTGCAATGCAGTGTGGTACCATGAAACCAAATAAGCAGCAGAATACAGCCAGCTATCAATGGTTGCTCAAGAAACTGCAAGTGCTTTTGGTACAGAAATGCCTAGAACATCTTCTAAAAGCAATGCCATCAGTTTCAAGTGTGGGTGTTTCCTTCTGATCACTTCACCTCCTGTATTCAAGAACAACCTCAAGAAACACCCGCCCCTTAAGCATGGCCAAATGGCAATTACTGCGAAGTACTCTCAAGAAACCAACATATCTCATCTCCATTAAACATACAGAAAAAAAATAATTCATACTAGAGAAGTGAACACCTGCAATATACCTCATTTGTTTTCTCCAGCTTTGGGACAGATCAGCCTAAATCTTTAACAGTTGTTTGCCTGACCAGTCCTAAAAACTGAAACTCCATCATCTCTCTGCATCACCTTCCCTGGAGTCTAGCCACAAATTTTCTTCATTCACAGCATCCTTCCCAAATCTGGTGTACACTGATTATCCAGCACAGAGCTTTACTGCATTCAATAACAACCTCCAGTGTCTCAGTATGTTACACTAACTTATCCCAGAATAAAAATTTGGTTTTGAGCAACTTGGTTGATAGTTTGCTCTCTCAGCTATGCTTTCTCCTGCTTTACTGCTTCAATCCTACATTCGATTTTTCTTTTTCAAATATAGGACTTTTATCTCTGAGGTAAAACACTTCATTTTC
This sequence comes from Melospiza georgiana, assembly GCF_028018845.1. NCBI lineage: Eukaryota > Metazoa > Chordata > Aves > Passeriformes > Passerellidae > Melospiza > Melospiza georgiana. The sequence continues at coordinate 19,316,875 of NC_080436.1, read as the reverse complement.
ATCCAGTCTCTGGAAGCACACAGGAATAATCCCTTTTGGCATGTTCTATCATCTACTAAACCCTTTAAACACAGGTTCAACAAAAGCACCAGACCTGCCAGTATGCTCAAAACAGCAATAAACACATTTAAGCAAAGTAGAAAAATATACTTTTTTTCTTATTCAGCCATGAAATGCAAATCATTCATTTCATCTTAGAAATGAATCACACAGCACCACAGAATATATGGACAATTTTATTTCTACATAAAAATGTATGTTCTGTGCTTGCATATCAAATGCAAACATTCAGTTTAAGAAAAATTCTAAAAGTGATGTTTAACTTGTAAGCTGTCACAAATTAAATACATCATGCTGCTCTGCAAGTCATAAAACACAGTGCAACACTGAGGTTTGCCTGTATTATTGCTCACATCACCATGAGATATTGTTACAGGCTGGACTGCTTTCAAGGAAAGTCTCAAATGAATTCTAACTACTGCAGACAAGTGCCACAGATGCTGCTTTTAAATAGCATGCAGATTCATTCTAATGCAAAATTTAACAACTTTTTATATATATTTGAAAACCTCCATTACTTCTCAGTTTTGTTACACTTCCAATTTTCCTTAGCTCTCAAAAAAGCAGAAAAACCCACTTATACCTTTCCCACTCAGGAAAACATAAGTATGCTTTGGAGAACTTGGGAGAGAAAAGATATCCTGACAAATAAATTAGACACATCTGCTATAAATCTCTTCCTTTTTGTATAAGGATAACAGATGACTGCTGGAATACTTGTGAGATGCAAGTATCAAGGGAACTACTACTACTGTTTATACTTCCTTTCCCCTTGATCCTACTTTTACATCATATTTTATTCCATTCCACATTTGACACATGCAAAGACAGGAGAAAGTTAGCACCATTTTATAAGTGAAGTGAAAGATTAAGCAGTTTCCTTCCTGCTCTTTCATGAACTATGTGGTAGAAAAAATTTAGCTAATACTACTAATTTCAGTATCAACTAAAAGGCTACCCTTGTCCTCCTGGAAGCCAAATTATCCAAAGCATTTCTATTATCACAGCAAGCATTATCCTCAACTAGCTACATATTTAAAAATAAATAAATAAAACACAAGAAAAAAGTACTTACTATTTCTTTCTGTCCGTTTGGAAAAGAAAAAAATTAGCAGAGTTCTTATACACCAGATTCTTTAGAAAAAAAAGAAGAATTACATTAATTAAAATATATTACAGTAACCATTTCTGAAGTCATTTAGCAAACAACATTTAGCAGATTTATTTCACAAATACAGACAAAAACCTTCAAACACTATTCATATAAAAAGTAAAAAATAAATTAGCACCTTGTCAACAAGCTATCAATATTGCTCTAAATAAAGCATCTTTTCAATTGAAATTAACTGTTACTTAAGGCAGAAATACTAAAGCAGCAGCAATATCATCACTTGCTAAAAAATGTTCAGCTGAAAATTACTTAGTCATCACTTCTTATTTGATAGATTAATAAGGCATTTTATCCAAAAAAAGAAACTTACCAGTTCAGACCCAAAATTAAGGCCCAAGAGATTTGTGGGAAGAATTCTAATACCAATGAAAACCATGTGATAGAGCTATTGTACAAATGCTCTCCCAAGCAGAATTAACTGACCTGAGTCCTGGTGATTTTAGAGAAGCCTCAGTCTGCTCAGTTTCTGTAGGGTTTCAGCTGACTTAGCTGGAGCAGTTTACACCAAGATGAAGTTAAACTGATCTATGACCCTTTTACATTTGAAAGGTCTCTTTGCAATCATCAGGACTTCATTTGTTTAAAAGCTTAGAATTGCTTCTAATATTAAGCTGACACTTCTCCTGGTAAGTTATTCAGTCTAAGCCAAGTGGCAAACCTCATCCACCAAGCCATTCCAAGCATCCAAAACCCTCCTAATGTTAATTAAATAATAGAGCCTAAGCTAGCAATGCATCATTTAAGAAAAAAAAACAATCTTAAAGGCTAGAAAAGTTATCTGATTAAAAGCATGCATAAGAAAGCAGGCAAAAGGCTCTAAGAGCTTTCATAATGACTTAATTCATAAGAACATCTTCTGTATTTATACAATGGCTGCCCAGTTAGAAATGCCTTCAAGTATTAACAACACAGCCCAAGTCAGGCAAGTTGGATGAGGTATCTGGAATCTGAGAGCAGCCTATCCAAGGTAAGAGAAACAAAGAAGTTTAAGTATACCATGTTCAAAGGTGTGCTATAATAACTGATCTAACAATACAGGTGGATTTATCCACTAACACAACACAAAATGTGTATTTCTAAAGTACCAGAAGATATAAATGTTTAGAGGGTTTAAATTGCCTTAAATACCTTGTTACAAAGGCAAAAGCATTATTTCTTTTTAAATGTATGCTTAATAGTCTTCTACCTAAAGCTGTATTCTAAATATGAAGTAAGTCAGACATCATTAAATAAAAAAGCATTTCCTCTGTAAGAAATCTGAAACAGAAGTTTAATAGGGGATCATTTCAACCAATTTTACAAAAAAGAAAACATATTTCTTTGAAAATCAGAACATCCAAATTAAAACTATTTCAAATAAAAATCAGCTCAAGAAGAGCACCCTTCTAAAATGCTAACATATTTCTTCAACTTTTCAAGTATTTCAGTACACATTTAAAATTAATGACGTTCTATTCCTAAAACTGAACTTGCACTTCCAACATCCGTAACTTGCTGAGACCCTGAGGGACTGACCTAAGGCAGAAATAAGTTGGTGACTGACTGCAAGCTGGAAAAGGCAGACATACTCCAGTTTGATTAGGTCTGAAAAATCTCTAGAGCTATTACTGGGTGGCACCAGGCATTCAGCATGGAGTCACCTCTTGACCGAGAACAAAGACAAGCTGGCAGCTGCTTGCCATTCATATCTGCCAAAAAAAGCTGAAGGGGAATAGCTTAAGGGAAAAAAAAAAATCTGATAAACAGTTGCAAGTCATAAGAGAACAACAGACTGATTCTAAGTGCTAGTAAGCTGACATCTAAATCTGAATTTTACAGAGAGCCATCTTGAGAAAAATAAGCAGAACTGGACAAACTAGAGAATAAAAGTCCAACATGTAAATTCAAACCACAGCACAAGAAGCCATCACCTTCAATAATAAAAGCTTTCATTTCTATACTAATTCTAACACACTTATGTGAAAGGAGGCTGGTAATACTTCCCCTTTTACAAGCCTTTCCTATCAGCACGAACAAGCCTCACACACTAACAACAAAGACTTTAAAATGCTTGTCCTTAAGAACAAAATTAATTCATATTGCTGCCAAAGATTAATTTGAGCTCTAATTTCTATATTAATCCTTTCCAGTCAAGATCCTGCTGCCCATGTATTTTCTCCACAGGAGTACACAACTGCAATATATCAGTATATTACAAATAATGACATACAAACACCATCTTCACCTTGGGGGTTTTCCATGTGTTACACTATACTCATCAAACTTGCAAAGTCTCAAATATTTACTTTGACTTTGCCTTCACATCTAAAGCTAGGGCATGTACAAACCATGCCTTCATACAAAGGTGCTGTAAAAATGGAAGTACTTATGATCATTTCAGCAAATCAGTAAATGCACCACGCTCCCCATCATTAGGGAAGATGCTCAGCAGGCTGCTCTCACCCCCCCTGATGGTCTGGAGGAAGGGAAGGCAGCAAAGCAGCTGTTCAGTGAGGTGGGAGCTCTTTTTGTTACTTTTAGAAAAGTGGATTTCTTAGACAACAAAAGCCACTCATCAGGACAAGCAGCCAATCAGCTCAGTGGAACAAACATGTAGCAATACTTTCTCCAGTTCACATACAACAAAGTTTGTATATTTTCTTGTTGAAGAAAACAGTCAGTGATTTTCCAGAAAAACAGCTATTTATGTAAAAGTAGTTTTCAACACACTTAGGGTGACAACTTTTCAAGTCCATTCTGTGTTAAAAGTCACCCAACACATAAAGTAAGTTTCTCCATTCATTCTTGTATTTTTCCCAGGTTTATACACTATATTTTACGTGTAGATGACATACCTTTGGTTACTTCTGTATAGTAATGTTACTTCCCAAATGGCAATTAAAACAAAACCCAAGAAATAGAGTAAAAACAAAACCCTTGTACATATACTACATTATCTTACAGCTGTTCAGACACAGCTCTCTAGCCCCAGCATAATTTTGATAAGCCAAGTAACTTTGGATGCTATTATCTTTTGATGATAAGACCTAGCTCTATACTAAACCCAGACCCACAAGACACATTCCCCCCAAAGAAAGTGTCTGCCTACCTACTTGAATCTATTTTAGAAGAAAAAATTCAGCAAGTTATGACATCTCAAGGATTGTCAAAGCAAACTCAAACCCCTGCTGAGATGTATTTTCCATCTCCTTTTATCAAAGAGACAGCAGTTAGAAAATAAAAAAAAGGCATATTTACTTACATCAATGGAAATGCAAAAAATGGAAGTGTCATTGTCAGCCTTGCTGTCCATTCATCAGGAAGACACCACAAATATACAATTAAGCAAGTAATAAGGTAAAGAACTGAGGAGTAGAGAAGAAGCCTTCCAACCCATAGTTTCTGTAGCCTCTGATTTTTTTCTCTAAATTCTTCTAATGTCTGTATTTCCTGCAAATAAACAGGGTTCAGCCTTATTAGTGCAATTAGTAAGAGGTTTTACTAAGCTGCCTTTAAATGTTTGCTAAAATCAGCCCTATCAGTCTGATACTTGATTAGAAAAGTCAAGCAGCTCTTTGATAAATGACAATATTTGCCCAAAGATAATTTTCATAGCCTAAATACTCCATACTAATAAGGCTATGATATGGGCCACTTGCACCTTATTAGCAATTGCTAAGAAAAGTTAAAAATCAGCACTTTTTCACATTTGTAATGCATTAGTATATTTGGGAGAAGTGAAAAATACCAGAATCTTATGCATGGCAGTCTTTACTATCACAGAAGTCACTACTAGGCATACTCAGCATTCTAAAGCTTTCATCAGGTACCTGTGGAATGTTAAATATCTCTGACATTTTTCTACTAACATGGCAAATTGCTGGAACCTCTCCACCATTTTACTTGTTTTCCTTTCAGTACTTGTCTCACATTAAGAGTGCAATCATGAACATCTGTAGGATGGTATATTAATAAATGATGGAGCAATGCTCAGCTATGTTAACCATTCTGACTGTATTTCAAGTGACAACAGAAGTACTCACAGCTTCATTAAAAGGAAAACAAAAATATCAACAATGTATTTCAAAACAGTTAATTTCCCCACAGAGTACGGACATCTGTCACAAATGCTGGTGAAAAATCACAATTGATTACTGAACAATTGATTACTATCCAGTTATTCTGCCCCTGACCTTACTTACTACCACTACAGTTACAACTTGTACACATAAAACCATACACTGAAGCTTTTCCAATCAACCTGATGAATGGAACTTGCATTAGTGACATTTTCCTTTACAGGGGACTTTAGCAATTAGTTATAACTGAATTGTGTAATCAAGGCGGCTTCATATTCATTCCCATTTCAGGCTCTCTAAATAAATACTTGCCCTGCAGCTTCTCACTATCTATTATACAGTATTGGTATTTTTTAAATGACTAAACAGTAAGGGGAAAAATTATAACAATTTCTCTGATGTGCAGAATCTCTACTACTGGAATAATTACCAAAATAATTTTAAATTTCATGAGAGTATTTTACCTAATGAGAAAGAAATATATGACAGCAAAAAGGATTTTCTAAACAAAAAATCAAAGAAAACACCAAAAAAGCAAACACATACCTTATCTATTTTCTCTAATACTTCTACAGTGGAAGGCTTTGCCTGCTTACAAGGGAAATAACAAAGATATTAATCTCACTTTTAAAAACTCAGTATTTTGTAGATTACTGTACATTAACAGTTTCCCAACAAAAGACATACTCATAATAAATTAATAAATTATCCATTTTACATAAAGGTAAGAAGTTTCCTACTTTGGTGTGACAAATAAAAAGGATTGTAATGAATCACTATTTTACAGCTGGCATTACTCTAACCTGAAAGCTCCTCTCCTACATCACAAAAAATGAAAATCTATAATGCTTCTACAGCAATAATGAATGTGTAGGTGGAAAGCAAAACAAGAACAGAATTGATGAGTGGCAGAAATAGGCAAAACACAGAGAATATAGAGGAAGCCCTAATCTGAGTACTCCAGCTTTTTACTACTATTCATCCCATATAAGGACACATGGTGTAAATAAATCATAAGCAGCTGCAAATAAGGGCTGCCATCACCAGTAAAATTCCCTATAGGAGCACCTGGAAATCCACCTTCTAGAAATCTTTCCTAATTTCTGAGAATTATCACACCACAATCTTTCTCCTCCCTTCACACTACAAATTCAAAAGCCACAGCTCACACTGCATCCCCCTGAAAGTGAGTTTCTATTACACAAAACTGACATTCCAGCTGAAGTTTCACCTTTAAGGGAGTTTTGTAGGGAAGACTCTGCAGTCAACTGCTAATAAGCAAAGGCAAACCTAGACTCAAGGAACTCACACCTGCCAGGAGAGTAGTCAGAAACCTCATGCCTCCTCTTCCTCATAAACTCAGTACACCACTCAACAACCAATACAGCAGAGTGGAAGACAGACTTGTACAGGATTAAGTAGCTACCAAACCATTTTTTAAAACAGCCAGAAATGTGTCTGCACATACCCATTTTTATCTAGGTCACCAACCTGTCAAGTCACAGATGCTGCAGTTTCTATCCCAATGATGCACAACAAAAGTATTTAGATTTACAGAAAGAGTTAAAACTGTATTTTTTAAAGTTAATCAAGCCAGTGCCAGACTGGTACTGCAAAGGAAATGAAAGACAACAGCAGAGTTTCACAGCTTAGTGATTTAGCAAAGAATACTTTTGGTCATGATATCTCTCACTACTGGACTTTTAATGACATACTCACAGGAAAAGTTCAGCACTAGCATTCAGCCAGCATTAATAGTCAACATGTCCTAGATACTCCCATCTTCTGGACTAAAGGTTATTACATTGTTACACAATGTTACTTACCCTCCATCTTGAAATTAATCCACCCATCTTCTATTGTGGACAAATGTTGGCAGAGCTATCAATCTTCTACAAGAATTCACAGCTAGAAATAAAGCATTAAGCACTTAGGAGTAATCTAACAACATGACCAAAGATTCTCAAATTCATTCCAACATCTTAAGAAATCAAAATATTGTATAAAGCCATTGTCTAGCTATCTACCTATGTGCTATCTTTAAATTCATTTTTCTGATTCACAGGCCACCCTGTAAGTCAGTTGATCAGCTCAGATGTGGCCAAAGTTATTTTTATTTTGGAAATACTAAACTAGCAGGGAGTTCTCAAAACACAGGCACAAATGAACTGCAAAAAGAGCAACCAAAACACTCCAGCAGAAAAACAATTTTGAAAACTTAGTATTGGGCACAATTATTTAAGATACTGATTTCCTGTTATTTCGTCTGCTGCCCCTAAGCATAACTCAGTATTCCTTTTTAGTTGCAACTCTAGGCATTCAGCATTAACACCCTATTAACATCTCATCCTGTTCATGAGAAAATTTCTCAAATAAATCTATTTCTTTTTCATGCTCTCACCAACAAGAATATGCTGTGTGCTCAGTTTTAAGTTCAAAGAACCAGTTTCAAAGATTTCATTTGCTGTACAAAAGCACTACATTGACAGGTCTTCCCTGCACAACTCACAAGTCAGTCATCAGCACATCAAATGACTCTAAAACAATTCCAAAGGGGCAAGAGCAGCTCACCTCACCCCACACAAGCCTGGAACCCATGAACAACACTAATTTGATGATCTGGGTCTAAGCTCCTGAAAGAAAATTGTAACAACTTCCCATTTGAAGATAGCTGAATCAATTGAACCTTAGGATGCAGACTTTCTCTCCATCCATTTAATATACAAGTTTTTTTACCTATTTAACAAAAAAGTAATCAGTTCAAAACAACCCTGACAGTAAACTAATGCTCAAACCCAGCCAGGACTCAAACCTTTTCCATTCTGGAATGAAACGCTAACACTTATTAAAACAAAGCCGTGATCTAGCTAGACAGAAATATAAGTGATCATTATCTTGCTTATTAAGTTTCCTTTGGCCAAAAATGGAAAGATACATTTCAATCCAAATTTGATTTGGATGGAAAAAATTTTCTGAGGCTGCTAGAGCAACTTCATATGTATAGGATACACACTGCTCACTAGCACAAACACTGCTGTAGTCTGGTAAGCTCCCCGCCTTTTAAGAAAGCCAAGGACTTCAGAACTACAGGCCCCACTGGCTTCAGAAACCATCCCTCAAAGATAAGGAAATCCATATCAGAAATGCCACGAGAACAAAGCTAGAACAGATGGGCAAATCAGCTCTACTGCTGCCAAATGAGTAGCACCAAGGGCTGAGATACAGAAAAAGCAATTACCCCTTGGACTCGAACAAATTCTCAAAATAATCACTACTGCAGCAACTCACCTCAGTAAAACTGCAGTCTTTTCTTTTAAACACACAATCTAACACCAAGAATTTTACACAACTGTGACTCTACAGACACAGGTGAGCTTTTGCATGGTGGGTATTGCAGTAGATCTGAGCCTACACTTTCTTCCCAGCTATTTCTACAGACACAGAGCCTTTACATTGTTTTGCAATGGAGATACTGTGTCAAATAGCCAATTGAGAAGCCTGTAAAGCCAGCACAAGGCTCCCAAATCTGGCTTGTTTCCCTAGCATTGCCACTGCCCTTAGGAGAAACGGTGGCTCTCAGCTGTGCACACAGAGACACAGAGATGCTCACATGGCCTTTGTGTGTGCCACTTTCCTTCAAACCACAGTGTGAGAACCTCTCCGCTGGAAGTGTTAGAGGATCTTTTGGGAACAAATTATCCATGAGCTACTGGTGACTCTGACTTATAGCAATAACACGTTCACAGTGCTATTGCTACACAAGGTTTTTTTAAATATCTGGTAAACACTTGGAAGAGAAACGGGTTTGACAAGTGTCACTATGCACCTGATTTTACAGGAGCTGTGATGATGACAGGCTTCACAGATGCTGCTCTGCAAGTCTGCAATACTACCAAAACCCTTCCCCAAAGAGGTATTAAGGGATTAGGGCCACTAGATCCACACTTACAGTTTAGCCACTGAATCCTCAGTGAGGAGGTGGAAAATTTTCTATGATTACTATGGAGTGCCTCAGACATTCTCCTTCTTCCCCTCTCTCCTTCTTGACATGACAACACAAATTGTCTTCAATTTGCCTTCAATTGCTTCAAGCTCTCCTCCTCCCTCCTCACCTGCCACTCCACATACCTACCACTAATATCTATTCTACTCCTCACGGCAAGAGATCATCCACAAGCTACTTCCTTCCCATGCCCTGAACAACAAATTATTGCACAGGACTTTTCCCTCCTGAGGACTGCACTCTAGCACTGAGCTGTGCATTTCACTGACTAAGCAGTAGAGCAGTTGGACTTATTTCCACACACATTATCACTGATGCAATACACAAATAAGATAACTGCAACACGTCCTAGGCTTAAAACTGACAAAATAAGCACTAAAAACACCGAACAGACAAGCTTAAGAAAACACTACTATCAATTTTATTACCTGACTCTCTCAAAAAAATATTCATAGCAGCTTCTCTACTCCCAAAATATTTAAGTTATTTATTAAAAAGCAGAAGTGCCAGACTAAGAGACCAGAGCAGAAAAAGCATCTTCTTCGAATGAGGCAAAAAGCCACTAAGACATCCACGCCCATCCACCCAGGTGGAGAAAATAGCTTCATGATCTCATTACACTTTTATCAAGTCAGTCTCAAATTTCTTCAGGCTTGTTAATGTTTTGCAGGTTAAAAGTTCCCCAAAATCTCAGTCTCCCAAGTAAATTTTAATAATTGACATGCTGAAATTCAAGACTGAATAACATCAAGAGAAGACATACTACAAGAAAAAAAAAGGAAGTTAGAAACTTGTTATCAAGGCCTTGCATAGAGTCATACAGACCTCTCCCCTTAAGAAATGGGCAATGCTTTTCAAATAGGCCTTTTTTGCAAACTTAATCATTCCACTTTCTGTAAGTATTTTTAGATATTTACCACTACAAAGAACACAAATTCTACCATTCAAATTGAATCTCTAGTTCTGCTCACAGTTTGCTCAAAATTTACTGACCTCAGAAACTTCCACTGTGACCATAAAAAGTTTCTCTAGCTGAGCGCCGCGGACAAGGAAACAAGCAAAACCGAACCAGGAGCATCACCCACCACCTACTGCCAGCCTGTCCTAGGACGCCTCAGTTACAACAAAACACTAAACTTTCTTCCATTCAAACTTCACTTTCGGCTGTTTCCGTCTGCAAACATCCCCCAAAAGTCCTATGCTTTGCAGAGCTTTAATTAAAAACGCAAATTAGCTCCCACACGGACTGCTCAGCGCCGGAGCGAGAAGTGGGTGGGTCGGGCGCTCTTTTTTGAAACCCAACCCCAGCGGGCTGCGCGAGGGGCGGCCGGTGCGGGCCCGGCGGGCCGGGAGGGCGCAGCCGGAGGTCAGCGGAGCCCCCGGCTCCCGAGGGCGCTAACAGAGGTCAGCGGAGCCCCCGGCTCCTCGAGGGCACAACCGGAGGTCAGCGGAGCCCCAGCTCCCCGGCCGCCACACCCGCAGCGCCCCCCGCTTCCGCCCCGGCGCCCGCCGCCCTTCCCGCAGCCGGGGGCTTCCCCCTCCGAGGCTGCACCGCGGCCCGCCCCGCCCCGCTGCCCGGAGGGAGAGAGGGAGGAGGCACCTGCCGCTCTGCTCCGCTTCGCGCCCCGGGCCGGTACCCGAGTGCTCCTGTGGGGAGCGCCGGGCGCCCCTCACCCGCCCCCCGCGCCCCCGTCCCACCGCGGAGCCGCTCGGGGCCGGGCCGCGCATCCCCCGCCATCGCGTACCTGCCGCGGGCCGGGCCGCGCATCCCGCCCGCCGCCAACGCCGCCGCAGGAGGAGCGCGGCGCCCGGGCGCTGCTCCCACCAGGCCCCGCGCGGCCGCCGCAGCCAATCAGCGCCTCGCTGCCGCGGGGCGCGCTGGAGCGGGGCGGGGCGGGGCCGGGCCGCGCTCCGGGCGGGCGGCGGCTGTGCCGGGGCTGGGCGGTGCTGCTGCGCTACGCTGCCCGCTCCGCTCCGTACGCTAGCGGAGCCGGCCGTGCAGTGCCGTGTTGTACCCGGCCGTGCCGCTCCGGACCGTACCGGATGGTACCCGACCGGGCCGTGACATGCCGATGCGCCGCTCCCGCCGCGCTTCGCGGCCCGGCCCGGGCGGTGTCCCGGGCGGCTCTGCCCAGCCAAGTTCAGGCGGGCGATGTCGGAAGGCGCTCACCATCTTCCTGCGGCTCTCGCTGATCTCTGTTACAGAAAATAAAGATGTTTTAAGGCAAAACCGCAAGAACGTGAGGGCCGAAGTGTCGTGTGGAGGTTTGCAGGCCTCCCGGCCCCGGCGCTCAGCCAAGGAGGCCGTGCTGACAAAGAGCCGCCGTGCTGCGGGTGTGCTCTGCGGGCAGAGCCTCTGACGGTCACAGCGCACGGCTGCTCTCACCGACCCCTTCCTTCCAGCCGCCATGTGTTCAATATCTTTGGAGAGAAGCTGAACGCTGAATGTCTTTAAATCCCATTACTGTAATCACAATGCCCTCTCCCTTCCATCAGCTTTCTGACGTCGCTGGCTCCCATCCCTTGCCTCATGCCGAGAGGACACAGGAACAGAGAATAAATACTTGCTCGGTTTGCACTGTTTCTGAAATGCCGTGTTCAGAAGTTTTAGCACTACAGTAACACAAGTGCATGCACATAAATGTGGAAGAAAGTCCTTCCAAGTGCCTTGTAGCAAAAACTGCTATGCAGAAGCTGTATATCTTCAGCTTACCTTGCATTGTTGAAATTCTTGTATGTAGCAGTGCATCATAATACAGCCTATAAATGTTGGGGTTTTCCCAGCTGTGATAGGTTTGACCCTGGTCACAAGGTCAACTTCCTGCTCCTTCCACCTCTGGAAGATGACTAGGAAAAGTCAGAGAGTTCATGGGTTGGGTTAAAGGATAGTTTAGTAAGTGAATGAAAGAAAAATAAAATATGGTGCAAGGGAAATAACTAACCACCTCCCACAAGCAGACTGATGCCCAGCAATTGATGATTCTGGAAGACAAACAGCCCTCCCACCTTCTTATTCTGCAATCCCAGTTTTATTGCTGAGAATGATATTATGTGGTATGGAATATCCTCTTGGCAAGTTTGGGTGTGCTGTCCTGGCTGTTTCCCCTCCCAAAATTGTTGCCTACCCCCAGCCCACTCCCTAAGGGAGCAGAGAATGAGAAAAGGTAAAGCCTCAGTGATGTGCAAGTCCTGTTCAGCAAAGGCCAAAACATTGCTGTGCTGTTCTAGTCAAAGAATACAAAACACAGCAGAATATGGGCTGCTGTGAAGAAAATTGCTTCATCCCAACCAGACCCTGCACATGAACTCAAAAAGAATAGGAAAAATTTTTAGGCCAGGAAAGGACAGAAAAGATGTTCCACCAGCTGTCCAGGCAACACAATCAGCTTCAAGGTTTAAGTGAGTCTGATCATCTGCAAGCATTCATTCCTAGCCTGGAATAAATTGGCAAGGTGATCCCTTTAGTTCCCACCGGCGCTCAGTATGAATCTGGCTGCTCACATGGTTACAGTATCACATAAGTAACAACTTTGGCCGTGAGTCATGGTTTGGAACTGGCTTCTGTACACTTCATTCACCTCAAAATCATGGGGATCAGTGGAGAGCCACTGACTCTACTGGAAATACTCTGCTATCAATTACAGAGCTCACCTACATATACAACTTCATGTTTCTCATTGAGGCCTGGACTGTCCCTTCCTTTCCAGTGGAAAAAGACTCAGTGACTGAGCCTCTCCTACTCTTGAGGTTGCACTCTAGAGCCACTTCTACTTAAATCCTTGTAACAATGACAATCACTTTGCTCAGAGGATAACTTTCTTTTGTGTTTCAGATCAAGAGTCCACTTCTGACTTTGATACTTCAAAGTGGTGTGTCGCTTGAGAGTTGCTGATTTAAGTCTTCATTTTAAGCTAACACATTGAAGTGCGCTGACATCTTTTTCCATGGTCTAGCATCATATCCACTTAAAATAAATGCAAATAACAAAGATACCGTGTTTGGAAATGCTTCAGGGAATACTAGTGTCTCCAAGAATCTGCTGCATTTTTTTTTTTTTTCTTTTTTCCAGAAATGTCATAAATACTTTCAAGTCACAACAAAATTGATTCCTAGTTCAGGGCTGAACCAGAATTGTGAAGGAGATCGCAAACTCTACTTCTGTCCTCGGGGCCTTTTGCAGAGCTGGCTTTTATGCAGCCCTCTGCCATGAAGTTCTAATCATTGCTATTCAGTTGTGGATCTCTGTAAGTGGTAGTTTAAAAAAAACATTGTTATCTACCATTACTGAACCTTACATGCAGATAAGGCTCTCAGCTGGGTGATGTTATACAATAGCATGCAGCTCCCTGTTTGCTTCAGCACCAAGATCTACCTAAAAAAATAAATTATGCCCATATAGCTGCTGAGGATAATAAAACTGAGTATAAAAACATAATTTTGAATCAGCCAGCTTAAAATTTTCATTAATCTGGTTCAAAACTGCCCCCTACAGAGTATTTAAAACTCTTAAATAGACTCCCTTCAAAATCCTTCATTATCAGTGGGATTAGTGTTTAACCTGACTTTGTAGAACCACTTTAGCAGCAGAATACATCTTCAGAATTTTCCCCAGCATCATAGGCAGCATTTAGCACTTTCAGTCCCTCTATATGCAGAACAGTGAGCAATCAACTTATTTTAAAAATCAAACAATGAGCTTAGTTTAAAATATTTTGGTCTCTCACCCTAAAATTGCAATAGAGAAGAGTTTTTCCATGGTAACATCTGTAGCATTCCTGTATTTTATCAATATATGTAGCATAGTAGTCCAATTTATTTTTCTAAATAAGTATATGGGTCTGTACATCATGTAGAAAATGCTGTCTGGTTAAGAGGAATTTAGTGTTGCCAAATTGTGTTTACTTGAGGTTTTTTATTTAAAACAGATCCTTTTGGTCTTCTCTGGCTGGTGAGGCCACATGGATGCTGGGGAGTTTTAGACGGGGAAACAGAACCTTTGTTTACACTGCAAGTGGATTGCAGCAGATGAAGTTATGTATACAGCCTAAAGATCACAAACTTCACTACCCACACTGTGGCTGTACTCTGTGCCATCTCACCACTTCTTTCACATCCCAATTATTGGGAATTAGGTGCTGCTGTACATGGCATTGCTCAGGCTGAAACTGGGGTTACCTGGAGTTACCTGGAGCGCCTTGGCCATTCTGGGCTCGCTGCTGTGCACCACAGGGACTCCTCAAGGGCACAGCTTCACTCCAGGCCTGAGGTGCCACCTGCCCTGTGGGCACCTCAGTAAGCCCAAGCTGTTAGGGACAAAATCCCAGGCTGTTAGGGACACAGTCCAAGCTCTCCTCAGCTCTGCTCTCCACCTGCAAAGCCACTCTGCCACCACTGGTGGAATGAAGGTGGTGCCGGGTTTGGTGGCTGCAGCATCCTGACATGCCATTCCCAGTGGGAGGTACCACAGCCACTGGTGTTAGTGGGCACCAAAATCTAATCTGGTCAACAAGGGACTACGTGTCTTGAGGCCTGGAACCTGTTTGCTCTGCATCTTGAGCAGAAGGGATACTTGCTGGTATTTCATAAATGACACACACATAGTAACTGACATACGGTTTTGAACGTCCTATGTAATTCAGCTTTGGGAAAAATGTAATTATGTTTATGTATATTTTACTTATATTTGGAAAAGAAATATAGGAAGAAATTCTTTTTTAGAAATACAAGGAAATATGTATGCAATTCATTAATTTCGTGTGGGCATATCTGTAGTAAAAAAAGCCTCTACTTAGCTCTTAACTGATGTGACTGATTATGATGATTCCAAACTATTTTCTTGTCTTGTTTTGTTGCACATTCCAGTTAGGAATGGGACTGGGAAAAGGGCAAGAGAAAATTGCTTATATTACAAAGAACAGATGGAGCCCTAGTAGAAGGAATTGCTGAGCTGGAAGGAGTTGAGGCCTGAAGGCCAATATAAATTGGTAGCTGCAAGAAAGCTTAAAATTGGATTAACCGAATATATTGTGCTTCATTTTTGACATTCAAATAATTACAGAGCATACAAAAAAGGTGGCACTCCTAAGGTGGAGTGACTTCAGTGACATATTTTGACAAGATGTGCTTTAAAAAAATTTCTACAACAACAGCACTGGCAAAGATATCCTAGTTTTGATTTAATTTCTCATATGTAATAGTATATGCTTCTTTTGATGTTCTGATCCAACTGTAGCAATTGGAGTACTCAGATGTATTCTTACAGTTCCCTGAGCCTTTTGGTATTTCATCACATAAGGCATTTGGATGCTCCATCACTTTCATTAAGTCCTTTGCTTGTGACTTGCCAGAAAATTATTACCTCGAAAAGGAGTATATAATCCATCAGGTCAAAAGGTGTAATATCAAGTGAAAGGCTCATATAAAAATCTCTTAGCAGTTGCATACAGTCATCAGAAAAAGCCAAGATCAACTTTTCCACTCCATAAAGTATTCTTGTTGTGATTAAGGTCTCGGCTTTTGGTTAATAAAATTGCTATTACTACTACTACTTACTTTTGTTATTGTCATGGCAATTGTTACTGTTGCTGTTACTGTTGGTATTGTTACATAACATTTAATAACTATGTATTTAGTTATTATTACAATTGTTACTGTTATTTTTTTCTGTGGTTATTTTACTGAATATTTCTCTGTCACAAATGTAAACATTTAAAAGCTTTTAATTAATGAAATATATTTTGTGTCTTAAACCTCTTGGTTGATACCCTGTTATATACTTGGAAGGCAACCAAGCATAAAGTAGAAACGAGAAGCTCTTCTTAATTTGAGGACTACACATCTCTGACAATGTGTTTAGGAATATGGTTAAACTTTGGATTATTTTTGTGGCACAATGAATTCTCATAAAATGGCAAGTGATTTCTCATAAAATACTGAAGTGAATATGTTCTGCCATTAAGATCTCACAAACAAAAATAAGAAGCCTAGTGTGAAATTGTCACATGAGAAGCAGAAAGATGGTTTTGCCTCTGTTTGAGACAAGTCATGCTTCAGATCATGTATGACATTTTAGAAGCAGTTGTTATATATACATATATATATAACTAACCCCTTCTGTGATAGGCATGGCTTCAAGCTTCTGACCCTTAATGGCTATAGTGATTAATTTATATTTATAGTTATAAGAATGACTATATAAACAATAACTCAATGTTCTGTAAAAAAAAAAAAAAAAACTAAATCAATTTTACCTAGTCTCCAAATAAAAGTATGATCATTCTCAATAAAAGTATTTGAGCTGTATAATACCTGAGTGAGTTACATTTTTGCTTCCTGGAGAAGTTTGCTCTTTCAACAGATTAGAGTTCTGATCGAACAAGGTTCTTCCTATTTAATAAACATGTAAGTACATCCTTAAATTTTATTGACAGCTATTTCCTTGAAGCTAAATGGAATAAAGAATGCTTTCCAAAAGCCTTTTTAATATGGTTTTGCCTACTGGGCAAAGTTGAGACTACCCCAACAAAATGAGGGCCAAATTATGAAGTAATTTGAGTGAAACTTCTGTTGACCTTAACAGGATTTTTACTTGATTAAGAATAATGGAATTTGGAACCAAGTAAATGTGATCCAAGGGGTGAATGAGAACGTGCTGTAGTTACTGCAGCAAGCCTTCCTTCCAGGGCACTGCCTGTGTGTGCAGAGCACAGGCAAGTGCAGAGAGGGTGTCCCATTTCTGCTCAACCTGACTGCATTTTAATGCTTTCTTATTAGTCAAGCTGGAGGAGACAGGCAATGAGAAGGAAAGTTCTAATTAGTACATATATTTTGCTTTTGATAACTGCTCAAATGGTAGATAGAACATTACCTACATTGAATGCATTTCATACATACTCCTGATTGTTGCAAGAGCTTACTTTAATGAAGTATTAAATTTACATATGAAATTGTTTTCAGTAAAGTATGAAGAACTGGATCTGCTAATAAGCCTTGTTCTGGTTGGAAACCAAACGGAACCAAGAGTCCCAGAATGCCAGAAATAGGACAATAAATATTTCTGGCACAATTTCAAAGGTGCATAATGCCAGACACAGACATGTAAAAGTAATGGCAAGCTCTACAGAGATTATAAAAGAAATAAAATCACAGTTCGTAATTCATAGAATCATGTTAAATAGCAGGCTTATAACCCAATTCTTATAATAAAATCCACATGTAAAAGTATCTGTGATTTCATTCAGTTAAAGATGACAAATATTAGGGCTCCCCTTGAAAGCAAATATATATCTTGCAGGACAATGAACAGTTACTTTGTGTTCATGTTTAATGGTATAAACTCTGCTAGTCTTTTCATATGTGATTTTCAAATAACTTTTCAAAGAATGTGAAAATTTGCAAGTGTTCAGAATTTTTGAACACATTACAGCTACTGAGTGCCCTTTGCTACAATTTTTACTGCTTCAAGTTTAGATAATTTAAGATCTGAAATTACAGTGCTGTCATGTGCAAAACTCCCAGGCAAAATTATTTTCTCATGGCATGTCATACTAATAAATGTCTGAAACAGAGCTTGAATTAATTATATTAGAAGGATGTCCAAAATATTCCCTTTCTCAAAATGAATTTATTCCATTAAATGCATTTAGAAGTAGGACAAAAAGCAGAACTTCTACTGTAATCACTCCAATGACTTCAAATGAGAGTATTCAAAATCATTTCAAGCCTCTTTGGCTACAGAGAGGTGCTTAGATAAAATTAACATGTCTTGAGTTTTAAAAACACACTTGGGAACTGGCATTTTGGAGCAATGTGTGTTGGGGTTTCATTGCACATTTTTGGGGTACTCTCCACGTTCTAGTTGCAAACTGACCCATAATGAACCAATGAAAAGCAAGGCCAACGACAAAGGTGAAATGAGAAAAGGTAAAATGCAGATGAGGCGTGAGGAAAGAGAAGAATTTGGAATAAAACTTTAGGGGTTTAGGCAAAGTAAACCAGAATAAAATGCAATAGAAAAGACTGATTTTCCACCAGAAGCAGCACATTATTTGAGTCCTGTTGAGAATAAAGGGAGTCACTAGAAAATACAAATAGCATGTAGTGAAGTCTAAGACTGTTGTTTTAGGGCAAAATATATTTTTTTGTTAGATCTGTATTATTTTATTAAGTGATATACATTTATCAATACTAGATCGGTTCTTTCATGCCAGAAAATCAGAAAAAATAGTGTAATATATTTTATGATTGTCAGTGACTTAAATTCTTTATGAAGAATAGTAGTTTTAAACATTCTTTTAATCATCTTCATTTTAAGAGAGATAGGTGCTAATCTTAAACCTATTAACCTAAAGTACAATGAAAACTTAGTTGCTCTCATTGTTAGCTGCCTGTTTTAGCAACTTGTTCTTCAAATCATCACAAGCTCCTTTCATTTTCACAGGAGTTCTAACATCACAGTACACTGAGAAGACCAGTGAAAAATAGCAATATTTGGCACATTGATAATTAAGTGGTATTGTCTTACTAATGTCTTCTTTATGGATGCTTTTTGTTTCTTTCCCTGCATATAAGTTCTATGCAGCTTGGTGCTGTCTCTGTTTTATGCTTAAATGACCCATGGCGAGCAAATTAGATCCTAGGATTCCTGGGAACTTCCATAGCACAATTATCCCTCTCCTATTTTATAATGTACTAAATTATACCTCTCTCATATATGCTTTGGTAAATAAAAGGCTTTCCTGTTTGAATTGTTTGCTTGCTCTTTGATTTACCAAAAATACTTTCAGAAAGGCTTCAGGTGGGACACTGCAAGGGATCTGATTTTCAGCAAGTGCTAATTGTCTAACCTTTGAAAATCAAGGAGGTTTAAATGTCAAGGGCAGAAGAATTCATCCATACTTGCTAAATATTTTTTAAATCTTGACCTCTGCACCTTCCTATTTTTTCCTAATTTTAGGAAAATAACTTCTGAGGTATGTAAAATATTTTCCTTTTTTTGTTATAATATAGCTTAAAATTAACAGTCAAAATAAATCATTACATTATTGCTGAGAAAAATGCAGGCACCACACATATTTCTAACCATCTATAAATGCATTCCTACAAAGTTGTTTATTGGATAAGTCTGGCCATAAATTGGCCAGGACACAGAACTTTATATGAAAAAAGCAGAACATTGAACAAAACCATTATATGTCCATGATATTAGATTTAAAGTAAAGTAACCACAAACTCCTAAACATGAATCCCAAAACTCACAATCTTTATAATGAAAGGAAAAGACCACATCATATAACTGTCTTAGCCAGGCAATTCGGCATTTAACTTGTTTATTCTTCAGTTAAACAAAATCAAAATATCTCCAGGGAAGACAATGCTAATAACAAACATAACCACATAAGCTTTGTATATGAAGTTCAATTTTAGCTTCAGTAGGGCCAATCAAATTGGAAATTGTAGTAAAAAGCTAGTAAAACTTAATCAAATTCTGTCACACGGGTAGATTGGGCATTTTGGTTTTACCCAGTTTGCTCCAGAAATTCAGGTCTGATCCTGAGTCCTGAAATACTTGCATATTCCTTTGATAACAATCTTAGCTCTGTAGGTAATTTACCATATTCTTTGTAAGGAAATTCTATCTTAATAGAATAAATCCTGCTTAATGAGCCCATTAGAGAAAATGAAGTATATTTGCCTATTGTTTTTCTGGTTATGTTAAGAATTTTCTTGAATATGTGATTCCCTACTGGTACAGCTTTTGTTGATTTCCCTAAGAAAATGAGCAGCCTGCTCCTGGAATAGCCACCTGCAGCTTACTGATTTTAAAACTCTCCTGAAGACACTTCATTAGCAGAAAAAGTATATGCATTAATTAATTAATTAATTGGTGTATCTCTATAATATTGACACTACATAAAAAATTTTATATATATATATATATATATAATAATTCTTTGGTTTTTCACACTGTACTTAAGTGCTTTTATTACACTAGCATCATCTTTTGTTCTTTAACATGTTCCTTCCTCAATTTAGGAATTATGCTTTCTCTATTCTCTGAGTGTTGCAAGAAATTATACCCTAATCTCTCATCAGTTGTAGAGGGACATTTAATCTGCACGCTGCCCCAGAACTTGTTAGGGTTTTACACAGTGGCAGGGGTCCACCCCTAATACGGGACCGAAACCTGATAATTCCATGGCACACATCTTAATTATTTGAGACTTTTAATCTGTTCTTTCAACTCTTGCCCCTCGCAGTGTTTGAAGACGAGCACATTTGAAGAATGGCCTATGCTTTTATCTTTGCTGCTGCATTATCTGAACTGTGCATTGGGAGATTATCCCATCCATCTAATTTTGTAACACCTATGCCTTCCAAAGCAGCAGCTTGTGTTGGGTGTCATAGTGAAGAAATTCCAGACATTCTGACTTTTAGGAGTAGACTACTTGAAGCCTTATATGGAGGCTTAGAACTTAGAACTGAAAATGTTAAACATGTCAAAAATGGAAGATTCCTCTGTTCCAAAGTAATCTTTGGACGTTCAGAACTTTCCTCACTATCTTATTGTTTTGTTGAAGCGGTTTTTTAGTTATTAACTTACATTCCATTGCATACATTTTCACATTTTGAACTAAATTTCATCTTCAGATGAGCTCTTTGTCTTCACCAGAATTTTGTGTGAGGACATCTACAACCCCTATGGTAGAGCACAAAGCTTCTCTCTTGACAGGAATCCCAGAATGAGCCTTTCTATGTTTCAGAGAGACCCTAGAGTAAGAGCTGCCACCCTCACTCCTCACCCCAGATCTCAAACAGGAGAAAGGGCACTTCACTGGTGCTCATAACTGTGACAGCACTCATGGCACATATATAAAATATTTTCCTTTCCAGACAGGCCTGTGTCTCATCTCCTTACACGTCCACCAACCAACAGTCCCTTCAGCTCACATTACATCTCCCAGAAAGTCATTCTGGTTAACTAGGAGAACACATGGAAGAACAGGAATAACAGAGGTTGGAATCCCTTCATCCACAGCCTCAAAACCAGACTGGTGCCAAAACCAGACTCATGGCAGGCACTGGTCACCCACCTTGGGCCTGAGCTGGTCTTGCCCTGCTGTGGTCAAACACTACAAGGCAGGATTTAATTCCCAGCACATGGGGAAAAACACTTATCTACATGTCAGAAACGGGTATGTTATGAGGAGCTGATACCTAATTAATTGTACTTTTTAAATCTTTGTCTTTGACATGAGAATTCAGTGATCCACCCAGCTGCATACAATTAAGAGCAGCAGTTTGGCATAATAGGGTGAGGAACTTTTAATGGGTGTTTATAGGTTAAAAGCATCAACCTCTCTTTTAAATTAAAAAAGAAGTAGAAGAAATAGTAATAGCTAAGTGATAATTCAAATTCAGAATGCCCTTAGAAGAAGGAGATCTTATCCTGGAAGCTTCAAATTCCCGGTCTGCAGGAGACCTCTGTGTTCCAGTATCACCAATAAGGAGAGTGGGAAACTGCTCTTTAAAATTTTAATCTGAGGAGAAAAAAAAAACAAGTTGCATTAGCATTTTTTAGCTGCTTGAGAGGTTAAAAACATTCCAACAAAAGGGCCTAGATTGAGGTATGTGAGGCAAAAACAAATATTTCTCCATAAAATGGCTGCACTAGTGTAAAGAAAAAGAAAAATACATAGTAGATTCAAGGTGGGAATTTAGGGAATAGTATTTTTGCTTTTTAAACAGGAATGACTGTTTAGGCATTTTATATAGGGGGTTCTGCATTTGAGAAGGGATAATTTGCTCTAAAATATGTGGGCAACCAGCCTAAATTCTCTAATTGAGTAGTTTGCTTATAACCCCAGGCCATTAGGTGAATGTAAACTATTACAGGCCTAGTAAGAAAATAGTCCCATTAGGATTTTTGTATTTGTATGTGGTTGTGGGTTAGTGTGACTGTTTCCAAAAGGATGGATTAATGAAAAGGTCTTTTTTTTCTGAGTTTGCAAATACTCACACTCTTTGAAATACCTACACTCAAACTAAGCTGAAAAGTTCTTTATTTCTTCTTCTATCAAAAAACACTAGATCAAGGCTTAGCTATTAGTTTTCGTGTGAGTTGTCTGGGATAAATCACAGGTATGTTTGTAATCTTTACAAAATAAATATTCCTAGTGAAATAACTAATTCAGATTTATCCATATTTCTTAAACTGTCCTTAATTTTAAGTGCCAGCCATTAGTGCAACAGAAATTTTCCTCTGGGAAAACCATGGTCTTTCTGGAAGTGTTTTTAGCCTTCATGTTTTGTACATGTGTGTCAGCTGCTACTGTTAAGGTGTCACACAGGCTGCTTGTAGACTCATATTTCTATAAGGATGGAGACAACTTTATCTGCAGCTTCTTTTAAACTACTAGTATTAAATCTTGTACTTTTCACTGCATAATACTTCTCTGTGTTGCATAGTCTATTACTTTTCCTGTTCCCAGGCAAATTTTAGTCTATTACTTTTTTTTCCCATGGCCATTCTATGTACATAATATAGTAAGATGTTAAGAAGAAGAAACATCTCTTCAATTAAAAGTAATAGTAACAAAAGACCTACATATAAATACATGTTAGAAGTCAGTCCTAAATTCATTGTCAAGTTTCAGCATCCTGCCTCCTTTTCACAAAACCTGAGAACCAAGAGTTATGAGAAACTACAGTCTAAGAAATGAGGAAAGTCCTGTGATAGATTTGATGCAGGAAAAAGTAAAGAAAAAGTATTTGTGTCAATGGTGCCTAAACTCCAAGGGAAAAATGTGATGACAGAGAGAGATATATCCACAAATTAAATCAAGGAGGGGTGTAAGTAGCTCAGCCTCCCTTGGACTCTAGAAGATATTCACCTAGCAAAAGAAATGCCTGATCTGTTGCAGTGTTAATAGGAGCTGACCAGTTTATCAATACAGTAGGGACTGTAATGATTAAAAGAAAGAAGCTAAAATCAGAACATTTTTGAATCCAGGCCAAGTAAAACTGAAGTAATAGACTGGAAAAAGAAGCTACACACTGGAAAAAAAGGGTGGTATTGCAACATACAATCTGCTTGCCTGGGGAGTTAGAGGGAATAACCCCAAGTGCAGCTTCCTATAGAATTAATAAGCTATGTTAAAAAAATTAAATGATCACATGGCTTGTGCAGCTCTCTTTTCAAAATATTTTAAGTTGATGTTTCTCCATTATGCCAGCAATATATTTATTCATCAAGTAAAATAGTGATAAATAGGTAATCCCTGTTATGAGGGCTTTAAAAAGTTAAAAGCACTGCAAGCCCAATGAAATAAAGCATAAATAAAACAGAAAAAGCATTGCAACTCAGTCAGGAGGGAGCACCATGTGCCATAGTGAGGTGCTCTTACCTTATCTGGAAGATCTGATCTAGATGGCAAAGAAAACAGTAAAGGGCAATGGTTTTCTGCAAGAAGGCTACTGCTCTGAGGAGTCTGAGCTCCTACTTAGGAGCTGTCACACTTTTCCCAGAAGAGAAAGAGGACTATGAGCACTCATCAGTTTGCCTCTTATTGCACTTCTGAATTTCCCAGCCTCTGGTTCTTCCCATCCATCTGCCCAACTGAGAAAAACAACTCTACAGTGATGCAGAAATGTCTCCCTTTGATGCAGATGTCTCAGCTGAGATGCAAAGGTTTCTCTCATTCAGTTTTGCTGCCACCACCTTTCCTATTCCCCACCTTGCCACACACAGTCTGGCTGTCTCTAAGGTCAGAAGGGAGACAGTACAGCCTTGAAAATATGGAACAGGAGTTTTCAAATGTTCTTATGTTTGGACAAATTCTCCTTGGCAGCATTTGAATCCTATCTTCTGGTTGCTCTCTTGCCTGTCCTACTATAAATATTTTCAAAACAGGGAATTTGGTCCAAATAATTCAAAATACCTGCAGTCATAGTATGTGTGAGGATCAGGTTCCATATGCAGATACCTCAAAATTTTCTAAGTCATTAATTGCTCAAGAAGTCTGAATCAAATAGTAATAATAACATAACCTTAGAAAGTAAATATGACAAAGCAAAATATAATGGAGCCAATGGAGACTAAATTTTGTCGAGAAAATAATAGATATTTATTTCCTCCAGAGTTTTTATGAAGGGAACTCCAGATGCTGAATACCTTTGAAAATTAAACTACATCTCACTGTGAAAAAATATACTTAGTTGCCTTTTCTCAAAAGTGTTCTTATTTACCCCCTACAATTTCTCAGCAAAGATTGCTCAGGACAAGCTAAAACAAAAATAAGTGTCAGCTTTTGATAATTTTTTAGTTTAAAACATATAAGGCAAAGCAGTGACATGGAAGGGATGGAGATTTACAAACAATTTTCAATACATCCTCCACTCTATTTCCACATAATTCCACATTATTTTACCCCAGTTCAGCTTTTCCCCAACGACCCTGGGGATGAGTCTCAGCTGTGGTGTGAGCGGAGGGAGCCCTGGAGCAAAGCTGGTTGGTGGCTCTGAGCAGGTATGGCTGGGCAGGGACATTCTCCATGGGACATGCTGTCCTGCAGAGCTGCTGTGCGCTGTGCCGCCCATCTGTGATCCTGTTCCACTCTTAATCTCTTTTGAGACCTTTTGACTCGAAATCTTAATGTCATTGTAGCTTTAAACTGTTCTTTGGGATTATGTTTAGAGAACAATGAATTCACAAGAGAGTTGATTTTAAAAGTACAGGCTGGGCATAAACCTGACCTACTACGTAGTCATATCGTGGATACAGGAACTGTATCTAGCTTAAACCCAGGGAAGAAAGCCCCAGGATCAAAGCCAGACTTTGTAGACATATTTAATTATGTATTACTGGTAAAGCAATAAAAGCTTACAATATGGGCTCTATTCACAAAAAGGACATTGTTTTGTCATGTTCTTCTTGTAAATTCCTTA
The DNA here is from genome assembly GCF_028018845.1 of Melospiza georgiana. Classification (NCBI taxonomy): domain Eukaryota; kingdom Metazoa; phylum Chordata; class Aves; order Passeriformes; family Passerellidae; genus Melospiza; species Melospiza georgiana. The sequence continues at coordinate 19,291,638 of NC_080436.1, read as the reverse complement.
TGCATGACTCAAAGTGTCATTTTACATGAGATTCATAAAGACAAATGTCAGTTCTACATGGGTGTACCAATGTGTTACAGAGTTTAATCAAAAGCAAATGTGTATGCTGAAATCATATGTGTCATTAAGAGCATTTTTTGCCCATAAATCGGAACTCCTATTATGGACAACAGACTGAGCTCCTATGCAATAAAGCTGCACTAGGCCTTCTGCATTTCCTGAGAAAGTTTACCAAATCATTTCAAAATGCAGTTATGAAACACAGTATTCTATAAGGGAACTATTTTCTCAGGGAAGTATTTCAGGAAGAGTCTACATGTCTAGAATTCGTATTTCCATTTCAGGTACTGTCAGAGAAAAAGATCTTTAACAATGTATGGCACTGGAGACCATGGTAAGAGCTCAGGTTTAGTCTTTATAAAAAAAGTTGAAGTAGCTGGTGGGTCAGAAACTTTGGCTGAAAGAATTAGGAGGTATGTTATTGGGGAAAGAGTTAAGGGCCAATAAAACAAGGATAGGTAGATGTTGAAGTGTCATGAAATGGAACACTGACAAAATGCTGAACAGTAACCTTCATAGCTATCACAGGGAGGCATCAATACATCACAACTGTGTTGGAGAAAATACTAGAATGCTTGCTTTTAAATGCTGCCTTATGGCAGTAGTAAATGCAAATAAACCAGAATCTTTTAAAGTATTAATTACGGAAACAATAATGGTCAAAGATGAACTTACAGGAAATAGAAGTGCTATAATAAGTCTTCATGTAACACATATAATCTCCCAATTTATTATGCTTTATAACCATACATCACCTAATTTATGTTAGCAAATAAATCAAAATTTACTGTTAAAGAAATACAAGATAGTAAATAATAATGAGATGAAGATTACCAGGAAAAAATCAGCACCTGAAAGACAAAAGGACACATGGCTTGTCTAGATTTTCAGTGCATAGTTAGAAAGTCTGAGAATATCACAGACATCCAGGAAGCAAACTGATAACACACATTTAAAAAGGAAAAGCACTCACATGGCACTGTGTTTTGTGAAATACTTTTTCTATCCTGCATTGCTCATGTATTACTGACATGTGTTGACTCTGCAAATCAAATTTCCTATTGTGAAAGGGATACCCAGGGAAAATCAACAGATTTCAAGAGGTTGTTAATACTAATGAACAGTATTTGAATCTTGGAAAGAAAAAAGCGCTTAGGTTCTTACTTCTGACCTACATCTTGGCTGATTCCACTATATGGTTCTTGATTCCACTTGCTGTTTCTCTTCATCTGTCTTTTGATTGTTTAATGGAATCTAAAATTTAATTTAATACTCTTGCTCACCAGCTTTGCCACACACAGACATGTTCTTACAGGGGGAAATATTTGCCCCACAGTTGAACACCACAGGGTTTGTACTCCCTGATCATACCACAGCCATCCTTTCCCTGCCATGACATCTCCCTCTTCCCCACCATGTGTATTTCCCCTTGAAATACAGGGAAATACAGATTGAGAACTGTTAGGACAGAAAAATGTTTTAGATAGTGATAGTGATCATCTTCCATCTATACAAAGAAAGATTCGAGTCCAGAAAGCTTTTCTTCATTTATGGGGCTGAGGTTATGACTTTGGTGAATAAAATAATTCCCTACCGCCAGTGAAGAGGTGATCCCTGTATTTACCCCTGAGAACAGTTTCTTGCAGTTTATTATACAGTTGTTAGCAGCAGTGAGTTTCTCTCACTTGGATAACCCAAGTTTGGGGCTCCTGCTGATCAGAGCCAGACAGATGTGGAGCTACCAAGGTGCAAGGCAGAAACCAGGGAGAGATTGTGGGGGGCAGCTGAGTGACACCCTCACATGGATCAGAGCATTGTGCAGGTCTGCAAAATACATCTGTCCTCACTTAAAGCCCTTTACATTTGTAGGAGAGTTTTGTGTGACTGGGAGTTGTTCCCACTCCAAGTATCATCAAAGTGTCCATTCTGAGGGGAAGTTATCACTTGTTTCAGGTGTCACTGGCACCAGATCGAATTTGTTGCTACATAGTGTAGGGATGGATATCCTTGTATCTCCACAGGAAAGTGTTTTCCTTTTTGCTTGGAAAAAAAAAAGTGCAGGCAAATCATATTAGGGATTTTTGCAGTCTTTTTCATTTCTTTCTTTCCTCTAACCCAAGTTAGAATTCAGTTCAGGTATATGTAAATTATCCCACAGAAAACTAAATATAGCAACAACTGAGAGAGATTAGATGAGTCTGTGTGATGTTTTTGTGAGCTGCAATTGCAATTAGACAGCCAGCAGCTTCCCTTGTAAATACCAGACTTTAAAGGATAAAAGGCCAGTGAATGTTTCCTTCAATAAAGTGCCTTGGAAAAAAAAACACTCTTTGCTTGCCAAGTGGGCTCGAAAATAATTTCAGATGGCCCATTTCAAATTCATTGTATTTTTACCCATGTGTGAATGCAAATTTGTAGGAATCACTAACAGGTTTAGTTTTTCCCCTGGATTAGAAAGAGTTATAGTATAGGAGGATTCTCCTTGGAGTGAAATTTCCCCCTTTAGCAATTGACTCACCTAGGACTGTGCCTTGCTCACACTTGTTAAAGCTTTCTTTAGGTGCTTTGAGTTTGCCTAACCCTTGGGTGAGTATTCTGCAAAGGAGGATGTGACTGGGACCCTGCTGCTCTCACCAGGCTGCAGCTCAGCCCATCAGCAAGAGGCGTCACCTCTCCCATGGCTCAGTGCTGCTCATAAACACCACGGGGCTCTCTGGAGGGGCTGGGGCTTCGGCCACTGGCTACAGAGAAAATTTACAGGGAAAGGGCTCACAAACGAGACATAGATAAATTTGTAAAAATAATATTCAGTTCTACGGGGAGAAACAAAATTAACAAATATTAATGTTCAATTGTAGTTTTGCCTTTGCTACATTTTCTTGTGTTCTGGGTAGTTGATAAAAACAGACCGTGCCATGAACAAAAGAAACCTCCAACAAGATTTCACAGATCTTGAACTTTACAAAACATTACAACATTACAAAAATGTTGAACATTTTCATAGCAGTACATACAACTTGTCTTCTATTTTTTTTCCCTGCTATGATTATTTGGCAGAAAAAGGTTTAAGATGTTTAGTAGAAGAAAGTACAGCCCCCTAGAGATTCAAAAGTTGTTTCTGGTTTTGCTGTGAAATCTCTGTTGTTGGCTAGGGCAGGTCACTGTTTTTCCATTTTTCAGATAATAATAATACAACTTATCTGTTTTCAACCATTACTGCAAGAATTTCTAATTTTCTAGAAATAGTTTTGTGTCACTGACTGAAGAATTGTACAATAGGAAGATAATAAGTTTTAAAAAACCCTACCATTTCTGCCTATTTCACTAAAATTATTGCATTTAGGGGGCTTCAGGAGAGTGATACAGTAATTAGAATGCAAAATATAATGCATTTCATATCTTAAACTCTCCATAAGAGAAATGGGAAGAAATAGAGACCACATTTTTAGACAAGTAATTTGATAATAATATAATAAAAGAAAAAATGCTCTTCAATTACATTACATGCATGGAAAATTATTTGCATGTGTGAGTAAAAGTTACTGATTTAAGAAGCAAAAGGAAGGATGATTCACATACTCACTTCACAGAATTATTGAGTTCCTAATTTCCCTGTAATATTTTGCATTCTTTAAGGACTCTGCTTAGATTTGACTTTCCTGTTCTACTTTTGTACTGTAGGTACATTATATGAAGCACAATGTATTTTCCAAATGGTGAATACTCTGAATTACTCTTCTGAAAGAAGCAACAATAGCCCAAAAGCTGAAATTGTTCAAAACCTCACAAGTCAGCCCAGGCAGTCTTTTAGCAACACAACTGATGCTTCCTTTTCCACCAGGAAAACTCATCTCAGGCGATTTCAGGCACCTGCTCTTTCCATACTGAAACATGCTGAACAGAAAAAGGTCCCCAGGGGCTACTAATGGAAGAAAGAAGGAGGGCTTAATGCATAAATTCTGAGAAAATTATTAGTTTAATATTAAGGTAAAATCAGTCTAACAAGAAGTAATCAAAATGTCAGGTTATATCCTTTAGGTTTTTCAAGACCATGCCAAGACAAGGCGTGGTGAGCTGTGGTCCTGCTTCAGCTGTCAGGGCAGTTGGATTTGGCCTCTAGGAGTGTCAGCTAAGGAAAGGCACCCTGTCTTTGGGAGAAGTGAGAGCAAAGACACAGAAAGATCTTTCCACAAAAAAATAAATTATGAAGGTACTTGCAGCAAGTGTAAACCAGATTATTTTTCTTCATCTGCTAGCCTGGAGCTAAATGTATGTCTAACACTCCCCAATGAGGACAGAATACTATTCCAACCCATGAAATACCTTTCATTAAATCATTTCTCAGTTACACCTGGTGTCTCTGCATCTCAGGGCACAAAGAACCTTTTGTTGGAATGCAATGCATTTGTAACACTACAGAGCACCTGCCCAGTGCCCCCCAGGGCAGCTGCACTGCTTGTGAAGCATTCTCAGGGAGTTGGGAGAGCTGGGGGGTTTCAGCCTGGAGGACAGGAGGCTGAGGAACAACCTCATTGTGTCCCTCCAGTACCTAAAGCAGACTTCATAAAACAGAGGGAGAAAAACATTTTACACAGGCAAGTGAGTGATCAGGCAAGGAGGAATGGCTTTAAACTGAAAAAGGAGAGGCTTGGATTAGACTTTAGGCAGAAGTTCTGTCCTCAGAGGGTGGTGAGGTACAGGAACGGGTTGCCCAAGAAGCTGGGGCTGCCCCATCCCCGGCAGTGCTCAAGGTCAAGCTGGTGGGGCCCTGATCAGCCTGGTCTGGTGGCAGGTCCCTGCCCAAGGCAAGGAGCTCAATGACCTTTAAGATCCTTCTGACCCAAACCATTGAGTGATTCTATGATCATGACAGGTGCTGGAGACTTTGTGCTACCCTTCTCAGCAGCACTGCTGCCTTTGAAATCTGCTCTGGCTGAACCATCCCCTCTGCTTGCCCCAGGATGGAGGATGTGCCAGCTGGACACTGCAGTGTGTGCAAGGGTGACCCAGCTGTGTGGCACCAGGGAGAAGCACACTGGAGTTTTGTATCAGCTGCAATGGCTTCCCTGCATGTCTCTGCTTTCTGTCCCTTCCTGGGCAGGTAATTCCATGAACTGTCAGCTGCACTACTCAGTGCCACCCAAACAGTAAATGGGAGAAGTTCCTAACACACACAAGAGACCCAGAGTGATTATAAATGTACAATAGCAGTGTGGGAGAACCTGTGGAAGAAACTCTATACTGCTTTCCAACCTGCTTTAGTATTGGTTTAAGAGTCAGGAGGAAAAAAAAATTATTTAAGCAAAGTTTAATTGAAAGTTTGTATTAAAACTCTGTTTAAGTAATAAAACTTCTCCTTCTGACTGTTAAAGCTGTATGAAAGATGACTGAGAAATATTTCCATGCTCTTGCATTGGCTTCTCACCTGCCAGTGTCACAGATGACTTTCTGGCAAGGTGGCATTCAGCTGAGAAACACCAACTAATGAAAAAATTGTACTAAAATCCCACAACATTTGACAAGTTGTACCACTGACAAAAACTTCTTTTCCCAATAATATTTAAATACTGGTTTAACTGTCTTGATTTTGAGACTTTCTTACTTACTAGGAAAATGAATTAATTTATCTACCTAGTTTGTCAAACAAGACACAACTCAATTATGTTATTTAAAGTAACTTCAAGGGAAACAATGAAAACTTCTGCAGAGTACTTCACCCAACCGAGGAGCACAAAGCAAGATCTGAAAGCACAGATATGTTTAAAATGCAATCAAACAGAGGCAGTCTTGAGCTGGGTTTAAACTCATTAGGTTTGGATGTTGGCAGCACAGCCAGAGCTGCCAAGTGCTTAGCCTGGAGTAACATCAACTCCATGGTGTGTTTACCCAACTTTTTGGGTGGGTTGTGTAATTCACACCCAGCACTGAGCTCTGGGAGCTACACCCCAATTTGTGTCAAGGTCATTAAGTGGCTGCATGAGCTGCAGGCAGGGCAGAGCAGATACTGTTCCATGCCTTGGCCCTGAGGAGGGTGAGGAGCTGTGGGAATGCTGTTTGTGTTTGCAGCCACGCTGTGTGACCCTAATGAGTCACTCTGAATGTCCAGTGAGAGATACACTGGAACATGTTGACTCAGGGACAGTCACAATGAGACTGTAAAGGGCTAATAATAATTATAGGATTTGCTAATGGGCCTGGGTTATTTTGTAGGTCAAGTGGTGATACTGCTGGCAAGTCAAGCGCAGATCAAAATATTTTTACTATAATGAATAGCTAGGACTAGGCTGTTATCTCAGTTGACTGCAATAGTCTCCTGCTTTTTAAGTGAAAACTTGTTTCCTTGTTTCTTTACATGTAGGATAGCTGTAATAGATTCAGGAAGGAAAAAAAAAAAAAGACAAAAACCAGTTTTATTCATCTGGTTAGCATGACCAGTGTGGATGTTAATGTTGCAAGGGATGCAAGCAAAGAATGGGGTTGAAGACCAAATGCACTTGCCAATACCACAGGTACTTCATCTAACACATGCAGTGGGTCATAGAAGTCATACAACTCATAAAACTTATCTGTAGCATCTCAGAAATTGTGTTGGCCTGCAACATGCTTGGTTTGGACCCCAAATGTGAGTCAGAGATGAAGGCAGTGGGCTGTTCAGCAGCTCAGCAAGCAGGGTGTTATGCACCTTACTGGTTCAGAAGGATCCCATGTCAAATCCCACCTGCATTGCCTCTTGCTAATTTCATTTTTCTGCAATATTATCTCTGCCTAGTTTTAAAATCAGTGTTTTCAGGTAGCTAGTGAACATTTATCAAACTGAACTCAAGAATTTATCTTCTCATGCTTTAATAGATCATTATTTTCAACTTGTGATAGAAACACTTTCTCTGATGAGTTCAGTAATGAAACAGGAATTTTACAGGGGCTCTGTCACTGCCTGGGTCTAGTACCTGCCTTCCAGACTGAAAATTTCAAAAAGGATATAACTTACAGAGGGTCTTTTAGGAAAGAGAAATGGCATTTCAAATCCTTGGGGAAACCTTCTCAAAATGTGCAATAACTTTTATGCAAGACCAGAATGACTACACAAATGTTATGATATTTGTCAGAGACAGAGGGGGAAATCTTGAAAAATTTTAGTACTCAAACTAGCTCATTATCGATAACCAGTTTCAGGCATTTAGCACTCAGATGAAATACAAGAGCCATAATATGGAAAAGCTCCCTGCTGAGATATGCACAATGCTTTGCAAGAGAAAAATAAGGTTTTATTCTTCAGTAGTTTGACAACAGGCTAATAGCTTAGCAGAGCAAAAGAGTATTCATACACTGTACCTCCTATAGGACAGGAAGGGTTTTTACTGAAAAACTGCTAAAGCAATCCAAGGTAATTTAACAGGACATTGTCCAGAGGTCTGTCAGCAGAAAGCTACTAGAAGACTATATAGAAGATAGGAAGATAGAGACAGATGCAGAAATCAACTTTCTTTAAAAATTGGCTCCTAAGAAGTCATGATCTGACCACAAATGAACTGTGGAACTTAAATAAATCTGTTTTTTCCATTTACAAATTCATTACAAAGACCTGTCTGTACAGCAATATATTTTTTCCTTTTCAGAAGGATATAAATAATAAATAATAAATATATATAAGTATAAATATAAATAATAAATATATCTAAATAATAGTTGGTAAATTAACATGCAAACTAGAAATGAGTTAATGAAACCTAGCTAGACGTTGTCTTTACTTGAGTTGGAAACAATGTTTCTTTACAAAGCAAGATACAGAAAGCACTTTAAGGGAATAGAGAAGGCACTGTGACACATTATAGCATATGGCATGCCACTCACCAAACTAAAAATCATCACAGTCCAGTGTTGTCATGTGAATTGTACCATCTAAGTTGTAACACACAGTGACAAAAAAGTGTGAATCCATCTTTTTGTTTAGAACCATGTCCCCGTGTTAGTGTCAGGAGGTTTGGGGATGGATTGGACAGCAGCTGGGGCTCTGCAAAGGGAGGCACCACAGACCACAGAGTCATTGTCTGCACTCCTGAAGAACAGAGAGTTAAATACTAGATAAAAACCCAAGGAAGAGACATTTGTATGACAAAATGCTGGCACCCTTGGAGCAAGATGCAGCAATACATACAGGCCAAGCAGGTACAGGAGATCAGAAGCATTATTTGTGATTGCAGCAATCATAAATAGGATAGGAGAAATGGTGAAATACATATATCTGTCTTTCTGATGCAGCATAAAACTGACATCTTGGCCATTTCTTGACGTTAAAGATTTTTCTGCTAAGTCTGTGTTGTTGTTGTTTTCAGAGAAAAAGGGTTATTTTTCATGGTGCAAAATGGTAAATTTCATGAAGTAACACTGCATTTCATAAACAGATATTTTAAGAGACATTGTCAACCAAATAATGCTTTATAAGGCACTAGAAATGATTCACTGCATGTCTGAAAAACAACTTTTATTCACTTTTAGCTTACTCAAATGTTACTTCTCTCTATAAAGTTGAGTGGCTGTAAATGTAGGTCAGGAATTCTTTGCCGTACTTTTTCCCTTCTCATTCACATTTCTGACTGGATTAGTCTCCTTCCCATGGTTTAGGACTCTGCCATGAGAAAGAGACTTGCAAAGATCAGCAAGGACAAGGTGAACAATAAAAAATCAAACCCTTCCTCTTGAAGAAAATCGTATTATTTTCTCTCAAAGACAGCAGATCCCTTCAAACCAAACCATCTCCTCCACTGTCACCCATTCTTTTAGACTTATACAAATTCCCAATATATCTGTATTTCCATAGGTATGTTTAGATAATGGGTCATAGGCAACTCAGTACAGATCAAGTCCACGAAGACTATTTGGGATAACTGAAAGGTCTAAGCTCTGATAATCAGCAGCAAGTGTGACAGAATGCACCTGCACCGAGGGAAGGGGATGAGAAAGACCTAACATGAATAAAAGGAGTCGGAGGTGGTGGGAATAACAAGAGAAGGACCTGTGTCCTTTACAAGAGATTCACTTCTTGATCTGACAATTGAATGTTGGTGTTTGGATGTTTCCCCTCCCTGATATTGAATTGTATGCCAGCCCCTGATGGCAGCATCTGTGCCACTGCCCTCTGCTTGCCACCCTAACAGGTCTGCCAGGCATGGCTCCAGGCACTGATGGACCATGGTGGGACTTTTCCACAGAAAGGACTGACCATTTACTTATTCTCTTATCCAGGAAACAGGATGGAAAGAACTATCACAAAAAGAAGTTATGATTGAAAAGTTGAACATTCAGAACTTGAGAACTTGTTGCTTTAGTGTGATTTATGCAGCCTTATCTCTCCTTGTTCTGCCAGCTGTGATTGCACTATAATGGAAGTTAAAATCCTAATTTCTGTTGCTGAATGCATGGCTGAAATCATCCAGAGCAGCCATGAGTTCCTCTGAAAGTGACTTAAGTCTGCATAGGAAAAGTGATCTTGGTAAAACGCCAGCCATTTGCAGGAGAATTTCAATTATGCTGGAAATGCTCTGCTGAAGGGAGGAATGGTATCCTAGAATAGATGAGTTCTGACTTGATTAATGTAATTGAACTTCTGCCTGGCTACAGAGCTTCCATACAATGCTAAGCACAACATTTAAATCTGGCTTTTATTAATTGCTTACAAAAAGTATTTTCCATGCTATGGTTCTCAAATCACATTCAAAATATTTTGCGAAGTAATGATCAAATAATATTGCTAACTACACTCTCAGGCAACTGTCCTCCACAGCACACACAAAGCAAATGCAGATACTGTGTGTATCTGACCTTTGGGATCACAGTTATGAAACAGTGAATCCTCACTTTATAAAATCATTCTGAGTTAATTTGTTAATATTTGTGATGTAGCAGCAATAGAACTGAGAAGAACCACAAACAGTATGGTCAGAAAATTTTAAAATCTATGTTTAATCCATAGTCAGAATCTTGAATGAGAAATAATGCTGAGAGCCCTACCTGGGTCAAATAAATGCACAAACTTAATAACTGGCCAGTGAATTAACATCAGCTTCCTCTGTGCTGGGGTGAGACAGGCCCACAGTGAACGTAGTCAGTTTGTAATGCAAACCTCCATTTTGGTATTTCCTAATTTTCTGCATTTTCTTGTAACATTTTCCTTCCATTTTCCTTTTCCTTCATTTGTAGTACACTACTCATTTCCTGCTCACTGCTTCAGTTTTGCTGATGTGGGGCTGAGAAGTTTTTTCAGTATTTTCTCAATACAGTAAATATTGTCAAAAACTTCTGTCAAATATTTAAAATCTTAGTATTCTGAAGAGAACTACAGAATTGTTTTTAAAATGCTCTAAAAATCTGACGTACAAAATAGTTAAAATCCTTGTCAGAAAATTAAGAAGATTGCCTGTAGGGCTCTGCTCTGGATCTCTGATAGCAGAAATGAGTTCCAGACCGCTTCTCCACCTGTGTTAGTCCTTTGTATGGAAAAATAAACTGCTTGCAAAAATGTATAGGGAAGCAGGAAATCTGGAGCCCAAAATATGGCAACGTACACAGACCCTTGCTTTGTAATTGTGTGCACTGTAGACCATCTGTCTCGTGGTTAAATACACTCCCATTTAAATGAGCAGCTACATTTAATGGACAAAATATTAAGATCACTGAGGGGTGAAGTTTTTTATTTGCAGTGTGAAAGTGCCAGAGTGGAACCACTTGTACATTCTCAATACTATACACCTTTAAAATAACTAAGAAAAATTACTATTTACGTGCTGCATACCAAAAACTTGCTGCTTTTAAGTGAGTCATTACAAACTGGAATTGAAAGCCTGATGGTCTCATGGCCTCCATTCCAGAAGTATAAATCAGACTACAGCTCAGCTACTGCTGTTGTGAACGCTTTAAATACACAGAAAGTGAAAAATACTGGGATGAGTGGTTTAATTACTTTACTTGAAGTATTCATTGTCATCTCAATCATCTTTTAAACAAGACAGGACTGGAGAGATCTTTCCTAAACACCTTAACTAATAAGTTGTCGGTGTTTAAACAACAATTACTGTACAAAAATGAAAATTAGCTGATGTGATCAAGCCATATGGCTAATATAATTGATTTGTTCAGATTTTTAAAAATTATGAAAACAAAGCCAAAACAGCAACATAATGTAATTTACGAATTTAACTAGAGGTGATATGGTCTATTTAGTTCGACAACAAATAACGTCATCCTGGTGTTTTAAATGAAGCAAAATGAGGGAGGGACGACGTTGCGTCCTAAATAGACCTGACCTGGAAAAACGAATTACAGAAGGCTCCGGCCAGCGAAGTCCCTGGCTGTTTAGCAGGGCAAGTGCTGATACCGGGGTTTGCAGTTGCAATCTGGGTTTGGAGTTGCAGCCCGGGTTTGAGTTGCAGCCCGGGTTTGGAGGAGCAGCCCGGGTTTGGAGGAGCAGCCCGGGTTTGAGCTGCAGCCCGGGTTTGGAGTTGGAGTTGCAGCCCGGGTTTGGAGTTGGAGCTGCAGCCCGGGTTTGGAGCTGGAGTTGCAGCCCGGGTTTGGAGGAGCAGCCCGGGTTTGAGTTGGAGTTGCAGCCCGGGTTTGAGTTGCAGCCCGGGTTTGGAGTTGCAGCCCGGGTTTGAGTTGCAGCCCGGGTTTGGAGTTGGAGCTGCAGCCCGGGTTTGAGTTGCAGCCCGGGTTTGGAGTTGCAGCCCGGGTTTGAGTTGCAGCCCGGGTTTGGAGTTGGAGTTGCAGCCCGGGTTTGCCGGGGCCGGGCCGGGCTCGGTGCCATCCCCCGCCCTGCCCGGGCCCCGCGGGTCCCCTCCGGTGCCATCCTGGCTCTCCGAACGCACACAGCTCCCCAGCGGGACACAGCTGTGGGCACGAAGAGCTACCCAAAAGGCTCGGGGTCGGGTTTCTGAGAGCTTTTCCAATACTCCTGAAACTTGAATTCGATCCGTGATTTTTGAGACTCGCTCACTGTCAAAGGGAACGGGTATTGCCCCTTTTGATAGACTCGCACTCAGCAAAACAGAGAGAAGCCATAATAAATCTGCACTGGAGAATGTATTTGTTTGTGTTTCTTTACTCTGAAGTTTTTCAGAGCCTTTCTTAGCTACCTTGAGGATATTTCTTTGCCTGATTACGGCTGTGTAAAGACTTCTCGAAACTGTCTGAGAAAGGAAATTTTGAGTCCAGGCTAGCAAAGAAATGGAAGTTTGGGAAAGGGAAACCTTTGTTTTCCTGGCAAGTGCAGTAGACTGCAAAAGCTGTGTGTGGAGGAGTCCTGCGGGCTGGGGTGGGCAGTAGGGGAGTTTTACCCCTCTCAGAAACACATCACGAGCACCCTAGAAATGTCTTTGCTCTATTGCAAATACCCCGAAACGATTTTGTGCTTAGAATCAGCTTGATTGTTTTCTCGTGCGAAACTGCTCTGGTCCTGACGACCACCTCACGCTGGAGAACAACGCCACGACAAGTTGAATGTAAAAGCCTCATTTGCATAGTCTAGAAACTATGGACACGTCTTAACTGAGCACGCCTCTGAAATTCTCTCCCGTCGCTAATAAGTAAAAGTCTCATTAAGGTGCTCTGAATCGAGTTTTAATAATGTGTTAATAATCTCTTGCCACTGGTTGGAAAAGGCAGGCTGTGAGCCAGCTGGTGCGTTCGGAAGGAGAGAAGGAGGGAAGGAGGGAAGGAGGGAAGGAGAGAAGGAGGGAAGGAGGGAAGGAGGGAAGGAGGGAAGGAGGGAAGGAGGGGAGATCCGTCCCGGCACGGGCTGCCCGCGGAGGGGCCGGGCAGGGGCGACCCCGGGGGATCAGTGAGGGACGGAGGGGACGGAGGGGACGGAGGCGACGGAGGGGACGGAGCGGCCTTTGGCACCCGGAGCCGCGCAGAGCCGCGGGGAGCGCAGGGCGGGCAGTGCTGCCTGCTGTGGTACCCCCGCGAGGGAGGACGGAGATTGATTGATTGATTGATTGATTGATTGATTTTTTAAAAAGTACTTCAAACCAGAATCTATCCCTCACATCGTTTTATAAAGAAAAAAGCGAAGATGTTGTTGGGTTGTTTTCTCCCCCGTCAGGAGAGTCCTTCTTGGTGAAAGCAGAAATGGGAGTGGGAGAGCCGAACTTCCCTTGTCCCTGCGGGTGACGGGACCCTGCCTGGAGCGGTGCCACCAACCCCCGGGACCAGGGGCCGACGCTCATGAGGAAAGATCGCTTTTAGCTGAGAAAATCATCCGTGATTCATGATTTATCAGGAATTCCGCTTCGCTCTCTCAGACCCAGCAGGCCACACAAGGCCTTCAGAGATTGCTTTTCTACTTGTAATATTGACTTCCCTACTGCGTCTCCTTGGCTCGTTACTATTATCATCTGGGTTTAAATTTCTCTTTTTAAACGGTGTAATCTTTCTTCGGTCGTGCATCCTGGAGTGAAAAAACGGGCATCATTTTCACATCAAAGAACTGTCAGTTCCCTTTATGAATTGCTGCCCCTCGCACCCTCTCTAAAACACTACCCTTGACACCCGAGCATGCGGAGCACGGTGGAGATATATTGTTGTAATCACAGCCCTTATAACTGAGTGCTGTGGCGGAGAGCCGCAGCGCAAGGGGCGGAGTGGACACCCGCAGCATCCCGGCGGGGCAGGGACACTCGCACCCGGAGCTGCCGAGCCTCCGTCCGCGCTCCCATCCGGGCAGGGCGCTGCCGTCGCCCGCCGGCTCCGAGGCCGCTCTGTGCGACTGCGGAGAGAAGCCGGGACACCGCTCCCGGCTGCCGCGGCCTCCCCGGGGCTGCCCCGGTCCCCCCTGGCCGCTGCCTGTCCCTCCGGGAGGGCTCTGCCCCTCTGGGGCTCCCCGGCCCGTCCCCAGCAGGTGCGGCACTGCCGGGCTCCGTCTCACCCGCGTCTCCGCTCTGACCGAAGCTTTGCAAAGTTTCTCCCGCCGCATTCCCGGGCCGTGGGTACATCCTGCAGCGCTCCCTGCTCCTTGCCCGCCCCTCCGCCTCTCCCCGCGGCCCCTCTCGGGCCGGCGGGCCCGGGGCAGAGCCGAGGATGCTGTCCCCTCCCTGGCCGTGGTGTCCCGGGGCTGGCGGGGCTGGGACGGGCTCCCCTGGCCGAGCCGCAGCGCTCGGGTTGGTCACCGAGAGCGGTGGAGCCGGTGCCAGAGGAGATCAAGAGAGCTGGGAAGGAAGCAGTCCTGCCTGGAAGGGGGGCGAGGCAGCACATAAAGGGGAGCTGCAGTTTCCTGCCCTGTCTCGTACGGAAATCAACCCAAATCATTAAAAATATATACACTTTCTTGTCATGGAAAAGGAGAGTCGTATCTGGTTTTGCCATTTGGTGGGGATTAATTAACACGAAATGGCTTCACCAGATGACGGAGCGAGAAGACCCCTTTCTATTCACCCTTGAGCTCCATGTCCGAAGCAGGGACTCAGAAGCCGTATCCGTCCCGTGTCTCCGCCTCCCGGGACTGCCCTCCGGGCTGGCACCCGCTACCCAGGACCCCAGCCCGCTGCCAGGGCACGGCGGCACAGGGCCAGCCTCGGGCCGGGGGTTTTTAAGGGTGACCCCTGCATTCGCAATGCTGCTCCACCGAGGCCTTGCCGGCAGAGAGGCGGGCGGCGGAGAGGGCCGAAACGTTTTGAAACGCATCCGACACGTCTAAAATTCCCTGTGTGCCCGGGGAAGGCTCGGGCTGCTCCCCGGCCCGATGGCTCTGTCAGGCGTGAAGCTGCTCTTTCAGGCCCTCCTGAAACAGC